>NC_067149.1:33082253-33383214 GCF_903995435.1 Acomys russatus
TCATCTATATGCTCCTTTTTTGGTGCATCAGTCTCTGTATTGTAGTGTGGTTATCCTCTATTAAGTGGATAATATCCACTTATGAGTGAGTATATACCATGCGTGTCTTTCTGGGTCTGGGTTTCCTTAAAAGTATGATTGTCTTTAGTTCCATCCATTTGCCTGCAAAATTTTAGGATTTCCTCGTTTTGGATAGTTGAATAGTATTCCATTGTGTAAATGTCCCATAGTTTCTTTATCCATTCTTTGGTAGAAAGACATCTAGGTTGTTTCCAGATTGTAAGGCTGCTATGAACTTAGTTGAACAAATGTCATTGTATGGTAGAGCATAGTTAGGGTATATGTCCAGGAGTGCATTGGCTAGGTCTTGAGGTAAAATTATTCCCAATTTCTTGAGATAGCATCAGATTATTTTCCAAAGTTGTTGTACAATATTTCACTCCCACCAGCAATGAAAGAGTCTTCCCCTTTCTCCACGTCCTAATCATCAAGTGATGTCACTAGAAGTCTTTTATCTTAGCCATTTGGTTAGGTGTATAATGGAATCCCAGAGTCATTTTTGATTTGCATTTCCCTGATGACTAGAGATGTTAAGCATTTCCTTAAAGGTTTCTCAGTTATTTGATATTCCTCTGTTGAAAATTCTGTTTAGCTCAGTATGCCATTTTTAATTGGGATATTCAGCTTGGTAGTGTTTAATTTCTTGAGTTCTTTATATGTATTGGATATTAGCCCTTTGTTTGATATTGGGTTGGTGACAAAACCCAACACCCATTCATGTTTAAAGTCTTGGCAAAAGCAGGGATACAAGGCACCATAATAAAGACTATATACAGCAAACCTATAGCTAACATCAAATTAAATGGAGAGAAACTTTAATCTCTTCCACTGAAATCAGGGACATGACAAGGCTGTCCACTCTTCTCCATGCCTCTTCAATATAGTATTTGAATTCCTAGCTAGAGCAATAAGACAACAAAAGGAGATCAAGGGGATAAAATAAGAAAGGAAGAATTCAAACTGTCCCTATTCACGGATGACATGATATTATACATAAGTGACCCTAAAAATTCTACCAGGAACTCCTGCAACTGATAAACACTTTCAGCAAAGTGTCTGGATAAAAAAATCAACTAAAAAAATCAGTCGCCCTGGTGTATATAAATGATAAATGGCGTGAGAAAGAAATTAGGGAAACTACACACTTCAAAATAGTCACATATAATATAAAGTATCATTGTGTAACTCTAACCAAGCAAGGGAAAGACTTACATGAATAAATTCGAGTTTTTAAGGAAAGAAATTGAAAGAGTTATCTGAAGATGGAAAGATCTCTCATGTTCAGGAGAATCAATACAGTAAAAATGGCCAGCTTACCAAAGGCAATTTACAGATTCAATACAATTCCCATCAAAATTCCAAGACAACTCTTTACTGACCTTTGAAGATCAATTCTCAACTTCATATGAAAAAACACAAACAAACAAGAACAACTAAAACAATCTTGCACAATAAAAGATATTCTGGAGGAATCTCCATCCTGGATCTCAAGCTGTACTATACAGCATGGTACCAGCATGGAAATAGGCTGGTTGATCAGTGGAATAGAATAGAAGACCCAGAAATAAACCCACACACATATGTGCATTTGGTTTTTGACAAAGACACCAAATCCATACAATGGAAGAAAGAGAGCATCCTCAACAAATGGTGCTGAACTAACTGGATGGCTACATGTAGAAAAAATGCAAATAGACCCATATAGATCACCATGCACAGAACTAAAGTCCAAGTGGATTAAAGACCTCCACTGAAAACCAGACACCGAAATTTGTTAGAGGAAAAAGTGGGAAAGTGCCTTGAATTCATTGGCACGGAAATAACTTCCTGAAAAGAACACCAACAGCTCAGGATGTAAGATCAACAATTAATAAATGGGACCTCATGAAACTGAAAAGCTTCTGTAAGACAAAGGAAACAGTCAACAGAACAAAATGACAGCAAACTCACTTCTTATTCTATCTCAGCTGTTTCTGGGAACAGAGGCAAAGACTCCCAAAGGTTTGATTTAGTATTCACTGGGTTCTTCTCAATTTAACCCAAAAGGCAAACAAGTTAACCACCACAAGCACACCAACTGATCTTGACAGACAAACATGTTTTGAGTATATTATTCCACTATGGGTTCTAGGAGGCACATGTTCGTATTCTATAAATGCCTCAAGTCCAACTCCATGAAATAAGGGACTATACAAGAATCATTTCTACATGAGTCATATACCCAGTGCCCTCTTGATAAACCTGGCACACAAGGTCACATGAGGATTCTAATGAAGGATAGCATTTCTGGTTTCTCACAGTCACAATTTTGGTTTGTTCATTTAGTAACCTGGCACGAGAATGTTTTTTGATGGAACTTTGTAATGAATAAAATGCCATAAGAATTAAGGGAGCTGTGGATGCACTTTGGTTAAATTCTAACAGACTGAAGAATTTAATGACTAGATTAAGTATTTTCTTTTTTATTTAGACAACTCTATTGTTTTCAAGAATGTGTGTGTGTGTGTGTGTGTGTGTGTGTGTGTGTGTGTGTGTGTGTGTGTGTGTGTGTGTAGTGCTTACTTGGTTTTTTAATAAACTAAGAAACTTTTTAAAGTGAGAATCACAGAAATTCCTTAATTTATAACTTCAGCTCTTTTTATCACTCCTAAATCAGCAGTTTTCTTTCTATAATTTATCAACTCTTAAAACCTATGAACTTCTAATGAAACATAATTTTTCCATAGACTTTTACTTTCTTTTTATTCATAAATTGCATTATCATGTTATTTGGCTTTAAAAAATATCAGTTAACTAAATATTTGAATAATGTATTAATTTTTCCATCATCTATGCTTACATGGAATGTTTTTATTAATTGAATGAGTTTTATTTATTTATTTACTATTTTAATTAATCGATTTATTAATTTCTTTTACATCCCCATCATAGGCCCTCTTTCCTTTCCTCCTGCTTCTATCCTCTATCCCTCTTCCCCACCTCCCTACTCTTCAGATAAGGGGAGCTTCTCACTTACTAACTCACCCAGTACATGAATTCCCATCAGGACTCAGCGAATCTTCTTCCTCTGGTGCCTGGCAAGTCAGCTCCCGCAGGAGGTAGTGATTGAAATGCTGGCAACAGAATCCATGGCAGAGAAGATCCCTGTTCCCCTTAATAGGGGACCCACATGAAGCTTGGGCTGCCCATCAGAAAACGGCAAATCTCCCATGGATATCAACAACCTTTGGCCTATCTATCAAGTTGCAGTAAAACTGCACCTCCTCTCTTAGTAAGGCTGGACAAGGCAACCCAGTAAGTGGAAAGGGTCCCAAAAGCAGGCCAACAAGTGAGAGACAGCCCCTGGTTGCTGAGAGACAGCTCCTGCAGGCAGCTGGAAATCCAACAAGAAGAACAGGTACACAATGTAACAAATGTGCAAAGGTCTTAGGACAGTCATAAGCAGGGTTCTTGGGTGGGCGTTCTGTTTCAGTGAGCTGCTCTGAACCCATGTTAGTAAATTCTGTGGTGTTCTTGTGTGTATTCTTGCCGACTCTGGCTCCTTCAATGCTTCCTCCCCTGTTCCACAGGATTTTCAAGCTCTGGTGGTGGGTTTCTGCACCTGATTTCAGCAGTTGCTGCATAAAGCCCCTCTGATGAGATCTAAGCTAGCCACCAATATATAAGAATAACAGAATATCATTAGGAATCATTTAATTGACTTTTTTGCCAGTCTTAATTCTTTTCATTTTTCTCTCTCTCCCTTCCCCCTCTCTCTCTCTCTCTCTCTCTCTCTCTCTCTCTCTCTCTCTCTCTCTCTCTCTCTCTCTCTCTCTCTCTCTCGTGTGTGTGTGTGTGTGTTTTCCTCTGATTATCAAAGTGAGTCAAGACTTTCAGAAAGCTTTCCATTAAATAAGTGTCATCCTATGAACTGATGTTTGTTCATTTTTTTCTTATGAATAAGCTGGTAGCCTGAACAAAAGAAAACAATTACTTGTTTTCTAGCATCTGTGAATAAGGACATTGGCCATATTTTAGTTGGTTGTTTATGTAAGTGTTTCACAGGCTGTGCTCAAAATGTAGCCTTCAACTGGAATCTCATCTGAAGGCCATGGTAGGGAAGGTTCTTGGTTCGTAAAGTTCGTAAGGTCCTCAGTTCATTGCTGGTTGTGAGACTGAGGATATCAGTACATCACTGACTGCAGGTGAAGGGTTCCATGTGTTGTTTTTAGCGCACTTACATCCATAGGGAGATAGAGAAAATTACAACCTAATTTCTATTAAAATATTAGATTCTTTTTTATTATGTTTCCTTTTTAACATATATATTTATATTATTACACATGAATAAAATAAACTTCATACAGCAGGAAGAACCAGGAGGTAACCAGGAATTACAAAATCGTTATATTCATAGTGATTTGGCTATTATTCTTTTTCTTGAAAAAGAATGAGCCATGCGTTTGTGTCCTAAGTTTGGAAGTCACTCTTGATCCTCTTTGATCTACTCTAGACTCCTAAAGAAGTTCAAGTGTGACTTACTTTCAGTGGCGGCATTTGCACAGGCGTTTCATATTCTCTTCTATCTTATAAACATCAACATGGGACCAATTATAGATAAAAAGTAGAAAATAATATTCTGTTATAAATTTTGAAGATTAATATTTTTAAGGTTATATTTCTGTTTTCATCAAGGCAGTGAGTTGGATAGCTTGATTTGGTTTCTTGAGTCACTTAGGAAGGCTAGGTGCTTCTAAATGCATTGTGTGTTTCTCGTGGCAATATGAATAACTAGAGCATTTTTCTGTGTGGTTTCATTGGTCCGTTTCCCATCAGACAGCATGAAATAACAAGATTACCCTTGCAGACACAGTTGGCTTCATTTTAGGAGATCTCTGGGTATAAGGATTTATTCTATTCATGATAGAAAATTGGCAAACCTACAATTCTCTCTGATGAGTGGCAGTGTCTTTGGGCCCCAGACTGTAGGAAATTGTAGTTATTGTACCAGAAGGAGACTGCTTTTATCTTGAAGGATTTTCATTATATAGCCATTTTTGAGAAGACAGCATAGAACAAAAGGCAGTGTCTCATCAGTAAGTCCTGGGTCACAGAACTTATCATCTCAGATAGTTTGTAAAACACTAACACATAGTTATATTTATAACATGAAATTTGTAATATATATATTTTATCATTCTATTTTATATGTCCACCATAACTACACGGGGTCTCTGAAGGTATTATGATTGGTTACTGTAAGCAAAGACAAAGAGAAACTACTGAATTATACTGTTCCATGGGCAAAAAGAAACATTTCTTGTGGATCAAACTGGCAAGGCTATCTCTCTGGAAGAGTGGAGTAAAGTGGAAGAAAATCACATAGATTTTATGTGACAGTCATCAGGGTGCAGATCTTTGAGTAAGTACAGGGTACCTAGATTGCCCAAGGTAGTTGGTCTTTTGGGGGAAGATTAAGGATGGTTCTCAAAATACAGACACTCATCTTAAGAGGTTTGCTAACTAAAAGAGCCCCATCTTTAGTCTTCTATTTACCCAACCAAAATTGATAAAATCACTTTTACCAAAGTCCTTCTTTCTGTCAAGGACATTGTTCCCAACACTGCTAGTTTGGGGTGCACTGTTTTGGAACCTAAAGAGTTACTTAAAGAAGGAATGCCAGGGCAGAAATCTTCGATTGAACGTATTTTTGTCAGATTTGATTATATTCTTAGCTTCTTCTAACCACTGACTTACCCTTAGCATTTTACCTTGGGTCAATATTTCCAAGGTAGTTTTTCAGAGCCTTTTATCATTGTTCAGATGTTTCACTGAAAATTATAATAAACATCAGGCCAACCATAAAAAGCATGCTATATCTTTCATCCATTCAACATATAATCTAATATATTTTTGACATTTTTGTGTGCTTTTTATTTTAAGTCATGTGCCAATCTCAATATTATTGAAAGAATGAAACATAAATTGGTCTAAGGCCTATATTTGTAAAGAAGTAACATCCTGTAGAAAAGGCATCACAAAATTATAAACTGTGGATTGCATCGTCTCATATGCCTGTTGTTTATTTGGAAAGCTTGTTATGACCTTTTAAGCATAATTTAAATAGTTACCCTTTACATCAAACCCACCATAAATATTTATGGCCTGATCATTTAAGACATATTTCCTGTTTAGAAAAGATGAGATATAGAGGTTAATTGTTAGTTGATCAAATCATGGTCAAATCAATTACTAGTCATTTTTATTACAAGAATATACATCTTCAGTGCAAAGGACAGATATAATTCCATAGAAAAATGAAGTAAAATAGTTAGATAAGGTCTTCAAAAACCTCAGAGACATATAGAATATGTCATTTAAAAATTATTTTATTAATTTAAAGATTCATAGACAATGAGATATTAACTCCTGGCAACACCCAGCCTCCTCAAAGAGGATGATGAGCATCAAAGAACCTTCTTTTGAAGATTATTTCAAATGTGACAAGCAAGCCACTGGTAAAAATGTCCTAATTTCTACCACAGACAAAATTCTAAGAAAGGACAATCTTGCATGTAGGTAGAGTCAATATGCAAACTCTGCCAAGACAGGTAATCAAGTCGTCAATGGTTTCTACCTCAAAAATATGTCTGTCAGATGTATTGGGCCAGAAGTCTGAAGATGATGCTCAAATGTTTAGAAAGTTTTGGTAACTGCTCAGGTAGCAACTTGTTTCTGTCATCTTCTCATTTAGGAAGCTACTAACCTGCATTTCCAGTTAACTTGGGAAATCAATTTTATTCCTTCTCAGGTCTCTGATGGGGTTGAAGACCAGATAGTTTAGTTTTACAATTAAGCTTAGTTGTTTAGAGGTTAAAATTCTTTTAGGTTCAAATAATTGTTTTAAGTTGATAATGATAAGATATGGTAGATATTGATTTACATTCAGAATTTTAGACACATCAAGGCTGCCAAATACAAATAGCCAAAGCACTAGTAATGTAACATCTATATGATTCCTGATTATCTTATGGTTCTTCTTGTTGTAGGTAGTTTATTTTGTATGTGTATAACAAAATAAATATATATGTAAAAAATAAAATATATTTAAAATATATAATCATAAAAACACATTTTTCACATAAAAATATCTTATTGTGAAATATAAGGAACCAGGATCTTAATAAGAATCTCTTACATTCCTTTAGGCTGAAATACTATATTCCATCATATAGGTTGTTATTATGGAAACCACTAATCTATTGCTAAATGTTAGAATGCTGTACTATTTTAAGTGTTATGTGACATTTTTAAATGTATACAATGTGTAGGCAGTTGTTACAGTACAAATATGGGCAATTATCTTTTGTGTAAATATCTTTCCTTGTTTTTAAAAACAATATAATGACTTTTCTTTTTTTATTTTAAATATTTTAACCAAATCAAACACTGTTAACTTATAATTGTATAATAGTCATTAAATTTCTATAAGAAAATAGCTGTTAGAAAATATAAACACATGTATCTTCTTCCTCTGTGGTCTGGCAAGGCTGCCCTGCCATGTGGAAGTGATCAACTTTGGGGACCAGAAGTCAGAAGTAGTCCCTACTCCCCATATTATGGGCCACACAAAGAGACTGTGCTATTTATCTGAGATACTACCTCTGAGCAGAGGGTTTATGTCCACATCGTACATGGTCCTTGCTTGGTGCATCAGTCTTTGTATTGTAGTGTGGTTGGTTATCCTGTGTTATGTTGCTAATACCTGCTTATGAGTGAGTATGTACCATGGTTCTCCTTCTGGGTCTGGGTTACCTTAATTAGGATGATCTTTTCTAGTTCTATGCATTTGCTTGCACATTTTAAGATTTCCTTGTTTTTAGTAGCTGAGTAGTATTCCACTGTGTAAATGTACCACAGTTTCTTTATCCATTCTTCAGTTGAGGGACATCTAGGTTGTTTCTAGATTCTGGCTATTAGGAATACTGTTGCTATGCAGTCACAGACAGAATTCTGCCTTAAAATATGGCAAGCATGGATGCAGGGAGAGTCAAAGGTCAAAGTCTGGCAAGACAGAGTAAGCAAGTACTCAATAATTCTTGCCTCACAAATATGTCTGTCAGATATACTGGACCAGAAGGCTGAAGATGATACTTCAACGTTATAAAGAGTTTTGGATGACTGTTCAGGCAGCACACTTCTCTGTCATCTTCTCATTTTGGAAGATGCTAACCTGTACTTCCGATTTACTCATGTAATTAAGTTTTATTCTTTCTCAACTCTCTGATGGTGTTGAAGAACAGATAGATTAGTTGTACAATTAAGCTTAGTTGCTTAGGAGTTACAGTGGTTTTTTTTTTTTTGTTTTTTTTTTTTGTTGTTGTTTTTTTTTTTGTTTTTTTTTTTTTTTTTTTAGGTATAGATGGATGTTTGAAGTTGATAAAGATGAGATATAATAGATGTGGATTTACATTCAGAAATTTAGCCTCACCAAGATAGGAAAGATGTTTTCTTCAAGGTTACCAAACACCAATAGCCAACATATTATTAAGGTAACATTTGTATAATTCCAACTTGTTTCATGGTTATTCTTGATGGAGGTAGTTTACTTTATTTATGTGTAATAATATAAATGTATGTGCAAAAAAAGAAAAGAAAAATTAGAAAGAGAAAAGGAAATATAAACACTTTCCCTAAAGGCGTGTCTATAGAATGATAAACTATAGTGAGAAAGCTTTTGGTAAGTATGGACTCAATGCAAGATGTCATAGGCACATAAACTTAATTCTTTAAACTATCAGATTAATTGATAATTTAAATTAATAACACTGGTTCTATGATCTTTAATAGAACGTATGTGATTTTATACTTAAAATATATAATTCTCCCTCAGTATACCAATATGGTAGAAATATCTATTTGAATTTATGGATACCCATACTTTTCTTGAAGGCTTGGTAATCAGTTTATACATGATTGATAAAATTGAACTCTAGAAAGATAACTGAAATTTATTTAATTTAATAAATAGGCTAATTATGATATAATGAAGTCACATAACATGAACTTTTAGAAGTGCTTATTTTAGACAATTTTAAAACATTCCAGTTAATATTTAAGAAGGAGAGAGTGAATCAACACAAGGAACATGCTAAAGAAAAACATTTTCGAAGATGAATTATGCTTTGAAGAAAAGGGATTAAAATAGCATACCCTTTTAAACCTGTGCACAATGTTTTTTATCTATAAAATGTCACAGCATATATTTCAAGAATAAATGCTAACCATTCTCCAGTAATGTAATGATTATCACAAGAAAGTGTAATAGCCTATATGTTGAACACCTATATGCTATTCTAAATCAGGAAGGTTCAAATTCTGTGATGCCTCACAATGACTGATCTATTAAATCACGCATTGCCAGGATTCACATATAAAATTCTTAATACAGTTGATGTGATAGGTGATTGGTGTACCAACCTTACCAAGACTAAATTTCATCAGTCATAATTCCTTTCCTAGTATATTCTTTTAGGAGAGCCTACGTGGAAAAATGAAAGGAAGGAAGCACACTCTGCATCAACTTCCAAGTCAAGAGTCAATGAAGCATTAATCTGGGTCCTTGTGTGATAGAGTGTTGATGAGATAGAATCCTGAGTGCTATAAATTAGGCAGATACATGAGGGCATGGTCAAATAGTTCAACTAGAGCAGGGATTTGTGGAGCTATGGGGGCAAAGTAACACCCAAGATCACAGACCTGTGGAACAGTGAAGAGGAGTACAAGCCTGGAGGAGTTTCAGTAACCTGGCCCTAGTCTCTGAGAGCAGTTGCCCTGGTTCTGTCAATAGCATCAATAAAGAGGACTATCCAGGAACTTGGTGGTGCAAATATTGGGCTTAAAGATACACTGTCTTAGTTTGAATGGTTATTACTATAATGAATACCATGACTGAAAAACAAGTTGAAAAGCAAAGATTTATTTGACTTATACAGCCACATTGTATCCCATCATTAAAGAAAGCCAGGAAAGAAGCTCAAACAGAGTGGGAACCTGAGGCAAAAACTGATTCAGAGGCAACATAGGGGTGCTGCTTGCTGACTTTCCCTTCACCGCTGGCTCAGCCTCCTCTCTTTTAGACTCCAGAACCACCAACCCAAGAATGGCACCACCAATCATGGACAGGGCTTTCTCCCACCAAGAACTAATTCAGAAAATGCCCTACATGACTTGGCTACATCCCAATCTTAAGCAGGAATTTTATTAATTGAGGTTCCTTTCTTTCTAGTGGCTTTGGCCTGTGTCAAGTTAACATAAATCTATGTTCAAGTTAGAATTACCTGAAGCATTTGGTATTATTTGTATGGAAGATGCTTGTATCTAGAAGGATGAAGATTTGTAGAAGAGACATGGGAAAAGATCTGTTACGTGTATGGCTTTTCATCCGAGTCTATGTTCTGATGCCTGATGTGAGGTACTTAAAGGGAAAACCATGGGGAAAGTTATTAAGTCATAGATGAATGCCTTAAAAATGTGTTTCAGAATATAAGGTGTTTGTTGTTTTGTTAAATGAAGCTGCATCAGAATTCATTCATTATACACACAATCTTTGGGACTCATTAACTTGGACATCGTAATCTCATTAAATAAATTTCCATTTTTTAGATATAAAAGAAATAGTCAAGAGTGATGGTGCAAGTCCTTAGTCCAAGAACTCAGGCAGATTCCAGGGATTTTTAGAGCCAGCCTGGTCTACCTAGTGAAACCTTGCCTCATAAAATAAAAAAATAAATAAAAATAAAAATAAAATAAAAAAGAAAGAAAGAAAGGAAAGAAAGAAGAAAGAAGGGAAAATGAAGAGAGAAAGAAAGCGAGGAAGAAAGGGTATGAAAATAAAATAAGAATATCATTTGGTTGGACAGATTCAAACAATTTGAAGCTCTTTAATTACGTAGAAGTTCCATCAGAAGAGATGGAGAGAGAGATAGAGACAGGAGAGTAAGCACCTTTTACTGTGGACCACATCTGTAACTCAAGTCCATAATCTTCATTACATTTTTCCTTCCCGGTTGTATGTAATGTGTATCAAAGGTTTAAGCTACTGTCTTATAATAAACAGTAATACATTTCCACTTAATTGCTGTTTTCTCTTTCTCTGAGAGTCTGTATCTCCCTGAAATTCTGGCTAAAGCCTGACTGAGTCTTGAAATTATCAGGTTATTTAAAATCTAAACATGGTCTGGAATTATCCTTTTAGAATCACCAAATTAAAAAAACAGGGCACAGGGAGATGGCTTAGGAGCACTTTACTACTCTTGCAGAAGACCCATGCTTGCTTCTCAACACACAAATGCCAGTGACTTCTTCTGGGCTCCATGGGCACCTGCACATACACATGTACATATATACACATAGACACACACACACTGTGTGCGTGTGTGTATGTGTGTGTATCATGTATATGTTGGGCCAGGAGAGATGGTTCACTAGTTAAATGTATTTGCTCCTCTTGCACAGCACCAGAGTTTAGCTTCTTTCTCTTGATCCAGTAAGCACACAACCACCTGTAACTCAAGCTTCAGAGAGTCCAATGTCTTCTTCTAGCCTCTAAAGCAGTGGTTCTCAACATTCCTAGTGCAGTGACCCTTTACTACAGTTTCTGATCCTGTAGTGACCCTCGACCATAATTTATTTTGCTACGTCATAACTGTAATTTTGCTACTGTTAGCAGTTGCAAAATCTGATGTGCAAGATATTTGGGTTTTTGTTTTTTATTCTTTTTTGATTTTTCAAGACATGGGTTCTCTGTGTAGCCTTGTCTGTCCTGAACTCGCTTTGTAGACCAGGCTGGCTTTGAACTCACAGAGATCTACCTGCCTCTGCCTCCCTGAGTGCTGGGATTATAAGCATGTGCCACCACACCTGATTTATACAGCATATTTTAATGCAACACCTGTGAAAGAGTTGCTTGACCTCTAATGGGTTTGTAAGCCTCTAGAGACAGTGATACACATTTGTGTACACATGGACACAGTGATATATACATTAGTGAAAACTACACAAACATGCACACGTATTTATGGACATGGTAGTTGATTTTTATAATCTATAATCAGGGTTATATTGTGCTAAAATGAGAGATTGGGTCTTAAAAATAAAAAGGAAGAAAAAAATGGAACAGAATACAAAATGAATAGATAATCTGGAATTATTATTGAACACAAAAATATTAAATACATCCTAAGACAAAGATAGATAACAATCTAGAAGTTTTAGGAATGAATCATCTGCCTTGGGCAAAAATGTAAGTTTCAGCTATATTTATTTTAGTTCATTTTGTAATGGTAGTACAAACTGAGTATACTCCGTATACAGGGTAATTTTATGAGTACACATAACAATACACACGTAACTACTGTCTCTATCTATTTTTACTTGGGAAATTAGAGTGTGTACAACTTTTTCAAGGTCACTGGAGAGTTAGTAAACATAGGTTAAGTTGAGAAAGCCCAGGTCTTTTTGAATAATGCATAATACACAATGTGGTGGTTTTAATGAAAGGTGTTCCCCATAGGCTTACGAATTTGAATATATTGTCCCTAGATGTTGTCTATTTGTGGAGCTTATGAAGCTTTTAGAACATAGAGTATTGCTAGAGGGAGCACACCACTGGGTTTTGGGAATATGTAGCCTCATCCTATTTCCCTTCTGCTTTCTGGGGTTTCCAGGGTGAAGGGACACAACCAGTTAGCTTCTTGCACTGGCTGCCTGCTCCCATGCTCCTCCTGGTCCCCTTCATCATGTAAACTGTCCTCTGGAACCATAACCCAAAATAAATATTTTCACCTATAAGTTTCTATGGGTCATCATAGTAACTGATACACTATCTGTATTATTTATGTAAGTGTGTGAGGGGGTAGCATACATTTCTTAACAATACATTAAAGAAATTATTTTATTAAATTTAATTTAATGTAAATTAAATTATTTTCATGAGACTATTTGAAAAGGTGTTTCTCACCTCTCATTTCATTTTGACACAGAGGAACAGCTGGCTTGTCTAATTCTTTCGTCTTCTTTTTTCTTACACTCTTAGAATTTACTCTTTTGATTATTTGTTTTTATAAACAGCTCTAGTTTTATAAACATGAATACTCAACCCCCTGTTGACTTGAATAAGTATTCACATTTTAATTTTTGTAATAACACAGATGTAATTTGTCCTATCATGGGACAACTCATGTAGAGAATTGATGTAATCAAATAATTTAGACCTCAGTTATTTTCATTATATATGAGTATTTGAAATTTTACAAACACTTCGAGATATGCACATAGGTCTGCCTAAAGTATTCTCTGCTGTATGAAGCTTGTCTGTAGACTAGTGGATAGAGAAGAAAAAAGCATCTTTAAGACCAGAAATATAATTAGGGAATTATAGAGAAGAAAAAAGCATCTTTAAGACCAGAAATATAATTAGGGAATTATACTATCCTTATGATTAATCATCAACAGCTATGTCATGTTTGATCTCCATCTGGTTTAGGATGAGGTATGATGCAGAATAGTTTCAGTACATTAAATCAGAACAGGTGACTACTGGTAGCAGGGAGGTTAGGGTTTTCTGTAAGTATTTATTAACTCAGTTAATTGTTTGACAAATCATTATTGACTTCTATTCACCAACTGACAGATGTCCAATAAGGTATTAACCAGAATGTTCTTTACTGTTGAAATCTTTTGATAAGTCTTATGTTAAAAATGTTTTCAAATAATAAGTGTTATTTCTTTTAGGGCTAGATGGACTAAGCTATAAAATCAAGGTATGAATAATTTTAGTATGAAAATGAAACCCAATTTTAAACAGAGTAATGGAGACCAAATTAACCTCAGATGCTCACACAATTAAGGGTTGTTTTCAGAGTCTTTTGAGCTTCTCTGGTAATGAGTATATTAGCAGAGTGTTCTCCTAATCAATATTATAACAGTCCGAAATAGAAACTGGGAAATAATCCAGAATGAGTGAGTAGTCCCTAATACAAATACTTCTTAGTTGCAATAATGAAACTTGGATAAATGTAAATTCATGCTATTTTCTAACCTTTTAGGCATGTGGAATTTCTAAAGGAAACAAATAACAAAAGTTTGATAATTTTCATTTTAACCTCTAAAACTTCAGAAAGGGAGTTTATATGCATCAAATGGGCTAATTTAGAAAAAAATTAAAAAGAAAATAACAGGAAGTGATGAGGACACTGGGAATGTAAATCTAAGGGAAGGTAATCAGTATTATATGAGAAATCCAGAAGAAAACCTGAAATGTGTCACCTTATTTTCTGTTCCCTCACTTCTGCTGTGCCCGCCTTACAGTCACGACTTTGGTATAGCAGCTGGTATTAATCTAGCTGAAATGGAAGCTTAATTAGCTTCAAGGTATCTCGGGCTTAACAAGCCTTGTTTCTTCACTCACCTCAGGCTCCTGATGCAGGTCGCTCAGTTGGCGTGTGCTGCTTCCCCGGCTCCAGGTATTGATCCATTCTGTAGTGCTCAAGAACCTTCTGTGGGCGGATTAAAGGAGGAAGAAGAAAAAACTCATTCCTACTTCTTAACCTCTTTATACATGCACAACAGCTGCTTTTACACTCTGAAAAACTTTAGCAAGGCATAGACAGCTTTGTCTTGTCTCTCAGTTTGAGGGGCCACGGGCTCCTGGAATAGCTTGGCCCATGGAGCGAAGCAAATGCTGCACTGTGGGTTGCTCATGTAGGAGAAAGGGACCAATACTACTCTTCCTAACTCACCTCAGTCAGCTGCGTCCCACGTGGCTTGCCAAAGATCCTACAACAGAGGAACCATGGACTCAACCACAGGTACTTCTAGGAGAGCTCTCATTTTCAAATCATAGCATTCCACTCCTACCCCATAGGCTTACTGCTATCTCCATTTGCATAGTGCCCCCATCTCACATTCACATCCTTCTTATTTCATAGTTCAAAGTCTGTGCTTAACCCCATGGAGGTATCTTAGCAGTGAGTACCCTTAAGAAAAGAGAGAAAGGCATATATTTCTATTGCTCATACACAGGGAAAAGAGTAAGCATTCCCGGTCTAAAAGGAGAAAAAAAAAAGGGTACACAGCAAGAAAATATCATACCAAAGCTAAAGCGATGTTTACCAAAGGCCCACCAAGCTCTGTAGCTGTAGACCCAACCTATGAAGCTAATGGTGATCTTGTCACAGTCTAACAGACTTGGAAGGGAGCCTCATCACTTCTCATTGGGTCCAGCCCACCTCCCTGGTCCATCGTCACTCAATACAATAGCTTTCTTCTGCAATGCTCCTATTCTTCTCATTCACAATATCCTGGGGTCTCCATTAAACTTCCACTTCACTGCTATCGCTTCACACAAAGCCAGCTCAGGAGCTCTACCCAGGAAACTGACCCATTTATACTCATTATCTGCCTTTAAAAGCTTTGCAGTGGCCGGGTGTGGTGGCGCACGCCTGTAATCACAGCACACAGGAGGCAGAGGCAGGAGGATCGCTGTGAGTTTGAGGCCAGCCTGGTCTACGGAGTGAGTCCAGGACAGACAAGGCTACACAGAGAAACCCTGTCTCGAAAAAAAAAAAAAAAAAAAAAAGCTTTGCAGTGTAACTATAGGTTAATCTTTACTAATACTGTTAGAAATGGGACTGGAGTCTCAGGGAAATGACCACATTATCCAAAGCACTTGAACTGCAATGTGAAGTGTAGTTTTTGAGAACAAATTCTAACTTTGAGGACATAGTTTGACTTCAGACAAATGTTAACTTGGTGAATGGAGAAAGATTTTGCCAGATGCTGACCTTACAAATATTTTTATGAGCCTGTATGAAGCTCACATCCTGAAAAGTTAAGGCAGGCTTTCTACTAGTAATGACACACCCCTGCTGGGAAGAGTAAAGCCACCTTCAGGGAAAACAAACCTCAACCTCACACAAAGGTGATACAGATGGCAGAATAGGCTCCTACTTCACACTTAAAGATGAAACGTCTTTGTTACAGTGAACTCTTTGATAGAAAAGACAGCACATTTCATCTATTTTCTACCAGCTCCATGAGTTGTCTTTTACCAGCCTGCAAAACCAGCACCATGTGAATGATGCCATGTTCTGCTGCCAGCCTCTATTTTGGCCCTTTTGTGCATGGTTGGTGCAAACTCTGGAGAAAATGCTTCCTAAGTGAATATGTTAGACTCCACCTGGCCAGGCACTGTCTTCTCACGTGAAAAGCTTTCCAAAGCGTTTTCTATTTCCTACCATGGAATCTTTGATCTGTCTTGCCCTCTATGCATCGTTACTACAGGTGACTTGTGCAAACATTTTCTAATGGGAATAATCTCTTTCAGAAATACAGCCTCGTTGTCTACACCCATCTTGTTCCATTTCTTTCCTCCCAAAAATGTAGCTTTCTCTCACTGTAAAGTTTTTCTATTGTTGACTTATATTTAATTTCTAAAATATTCACAGTGTTTTTTTGTTATTGTGGTTCTTAATTTCTGATTGATGTACAATTATCATATGCTTCTTTGTAATTATCCTTATACTTATTGGTTACCTTGATATCCCTTCCACTACAGCTCTTTCTCCTCTTCATAAGATACACTGATAATAATAGGACAGGATAGTTTGACACTTTGGGATAATTTTCAAAGGAGATATTCTTCTGAATTAAGCCTATTGATGAAGTATATTTGGGTCATTAAAATAAATCTAATGCTTATAGTAAAATAAAATGCTAGAAGCAATATTGGGAGTAGCAAAGGAATATTTTAATGCAATGTAGTCAGACAGCTTGTTGTTACAACTTTGTTTTATTTTGCGTTATTGTACATTGTGAGTCTGTGTGGGAATGCACACCTCCAACCATGAGATATCAGAAAACTTGGAGTTTTAGTTATAGAAAGTTATGAGCAACTGGACATTGGACTTGAGTTTGGATTCAAACCTCTACAAGAGTAGTATGTGTTCTGAAAAAATAAACCCTTTTATTTTTCTTGGGATTTCATATTTTGAGTTTTGCTTTATGATGTATTAAGTGCTCACATTGATTGGGATGTAAGATTAGTCCAACTCCCTCCCAAAATAGACAATTCTAGGTCTAATTATCTAACATGAAAACAAAACTCTAACTTACTCTTGAGCCTAATATATATTTATTTGTCTACTAATTGTCTACAAACCATATTTGACATTTAATTTTAGACATATTTTGAGTACTTCATTTATTAAATATATAAGAGTCTACACTCTGATAGCAATAATAAAACATGACATTTACTCTTTAGTAATTAAAATTGGAAAGAAACAGACACATGCACACACTTGTATTATTTAGTATGTTATTGGATTATAAACAACTTGAATAGGTCCAGGAAAGAGCATAGTGCTAATGACATTATGAGAGAGGTGAGTAGAAAGTTCATTGGGACCTTATGGTTCTAAATTAGAGATCAAGTTTGAATCTGAAAATAAAGTGAGAAGAGCAGGAAATATGTGAAAATATAGAAAACTAGATATTAATCTAAGCAAATTAGGCCAAAGCCAATTTTTTAAAAAAATCACCATAATCTGTATGAGATACTATGTTGAAAACTGAATATAGGTTTGTGTGGCAGAGGCATAAATGAATAGGGACTTGTGAATGAGGAGATGGTTCAACATTTAAGAGAACTTGCTGTTGTAGAAAAGGACCCAGGCTCAGTTTTCACTACCTACATGCTGGCTCCCAACCATCATCAGTAACTGCAATTTCATGAGATCTTACACTCTCTTCTGGCCTCCATAGGGATCACATACAATGGACATACATACATGCGGGCAAAACACTTACTAACTTAAACACACAAACACACACATACACACACATCTTTAAAAATAATATTTTGGAAATTGTCAATGTTCTCTTTCAAAAACACTCTCATTTTCTGAACTGGTGTTTTTAAAGTAGCATTACAAAGTTAATTAACTTGACCCTCCATGAGCTCCCTAAATTCAGCTTCTTTTTAACTTTTGTTGCAGTACAAGTAATCTAACCTAGGGTCTTACAAATGCTGAGTAAGTGTGTTCCCCGCTTAGCTGAATATCCAGGCCCCTTTTATATTTTAGAAATACTTGACTGTATTAAACTGAAAAATAAGTTTTTGTTTTTAATATTAATGTAAAGCAAAGACAGCAGGATATAGTTAGATTTATGTTATTTATTCCCTGTATTACTAACAGATTTTGCATATAGTCAGTATTTCAAAATATTTTTTATTCCTTGACTCCCTTCAATTTTCAAATTTCAATCCTTTTAATTTCACATCCTGGCTTTTTAAAATAATAATCTGCTCTGTTCCTTTAGTGCTATAATTTGCATATGTATCATCACATTGATGACCATCTAAAGGTGCATTAGCAAACAACCCATAAACAGCCAGCAACGAAAAATGACTCTCTCCCAGAAGAAGTCATCTACTACCAATAGCTCCTCATCTGCGGTTGGGCATCCTTCTTACTCCATGCCTGAGTTTTTAGCTGTCATATTGCTTTTTGACTCTTGTGTTGCTAGGATTCAATGTGAGCAAAAGCCTGGTCATGAGCAGAAGAAAAGAAATTCACAGCACTTATCTCCATTTTCCAGCTTTTACATTCTTTCTCTCTCCTAGTCTATGATGATTTTTGAGCCTTGGACTGGGTTGATCGTGTCATAAATATCACCACTCACAGTCACGTTTCCAGACTCTGCATTAACTATAACCCACTGAAATAAGAAGCATCTTGTCTTGAAACATGGAAAAAAACACAAATTTAGTGTGCGAATATAAATATAACTAAATAAATATAAATATCCATCTGGCAATTTGACAGCATGATCAAATTGCAAGACAAAATCAATAGGTTTTGCCTCAGGCCTATGACCTCCCTACCATGGTTTTTGATCATATTTGCATAACAAGCATGAATTTCCTCTTCTGCAATAAGATTCAACTCCAATCAACAGAGAAACTGGCTACTCCCTTAAATGATATTTCCATTATTGCACCAGCAAATACACCTTGGCTGGCAGGTTGGTATTGTAGCATGTGGAGTGCAGTGCTGGTTAAGGTTATCAGGGTCTTTCTCCTTCCATAGCCTTGATAACACCTTCCAGCACTATAGATACACTTCATTAGGGAGAAATGTTCCTACTCAGCTCAGGATTAGTTTCTGTATGTTCTTCATTGAAATGTACGGCATCTTCAGTAGCAAGGCCTTACCATCTGTCCTGGTTTGGATTTTGTTTATTTGACCTAAGCTAGGGTTAAAAAGTGGAAACTTCAGATTGGCCTGTTGGGAAAAACTCTAGAACATTCTTGACTGAAAATTGTTGTGGGAGGGCTAATCTCACAGTGGAAAGTACCACCTTTGATGATACTAGGTGGCATGAAAACAAACAAACAAACAAAAAAAAAAAACAAAAACAAAACAAAAAAAAAACACATAGCAATTCATGGGAACAAGCTGATAATTTCTCTGTGGTGTCTGCTGCATTTTTCACCTCCAGGTTCTTTCCTGATTTCCGCAACTGATTTCTTGTCATGACACACCTTGCGGTTTAAGATACAATAAAATTGTTCCTCCTCAAGTTACCTTTGTTCATGGTCTTTATCATAGTGATAAGTTATGCTAGGCAACCAAGAGTGACAATAGCCTGCATTGTTTTAAGTACCTCTCTAGCCTGACCAAAATCGAGGAAGAAAAAAAACTGTGCCTAGAACTGCTATTTTTATTTTATTACTTTAAATTCACAAGTATTCACTTACACAGACTATTTGTGTTCAAATTTTTTAAAAGTTTGAATAATCTTATGAATTAGTGGGATTTCATAAAACTTCTTTATATCTCACCAGTTTGGATTAACCTACGCCTATGTCAGCTTGCACCTCACTATCTCCATGCCTGCTTAAAAGTTTAGCTCTCAGAATCCAACCCACATCCACTATCTCATGTGTTTTCTATTACTCCTTCTTTTTATATTTCTATTTGGTTCTTAAAACTGTAAGTGTCTATGTAGTTTCTTTATAGAAATAATGGAGAGATGTGGATGGAGAAGCAAAATTATTGGGTTTTTCAATATTAAACTGAAGAGTTTGTGTAGACATTTGTTTTTGAATTTTTATTCCCAAGTAACTGTCTATGGCAAGTTGAATCATTTTTCTCCAAATGATATTTGTTGAATGCTAATAACTATTGTTTCAGGATGTAACCTAAGCGTCGAGTCTTCAAAGTAGGTATGTAAATTAAAGGCAGGCATATGTGTAGTGCCTCCATACTAGGGAAAATCCGAACAGAAAGAAAAACACCAAAGAAAGATCATACGAAGGCGCACTGTAGAAGTTTGGATGAAAATGTTCCCTAGAGGCTCAAACACATGAACAGTTATGCACAACGGTGGATGCTTAGTGTGCTCACTAGATAACAAGTGTGTCACTTGAGTCACCTTTGATTTCATACACTCTTGTGCCATTATCCAGTTCATTCTTTGGATTACCCTTGTGGTTAAAGATGTGATTTCAGCTTTACGCTTCTGAAGCCGTGCTTGCCTCTTGCGTTTATACAAAACTCCCACAGATGACTCATCCTCTGGAACTATAAGCCCCAATAAACTTGTGGTTCTATAAATTGCTTCTGGTCACGGTGTTATACCACAGCAACAGAACAGTAATTACTCCACACATGGAGAAATGTATATTATAAGGCAAGGAAAAGAAAAGTAGGATCTTCTTTGACCGTCAGCAGACAGTCGGTCTGTCAAAACGCTCCAGCCTCCTCTAATGTAAGACATGCATCCTTTAATGTGACTTGGTAACCCTGGTTAAAGAAAAACATTCAGTTGTACAAAGAGATGCGAAATCTGCTGGGCCAGAGGCGTATAAAACCCTCCATACGCCCGATCTCTACTTTGACAGGCATTGGAAGATCTGGACCTTGACTGAGAAGCAGATAAAATGTCACCAGGTGCCTCCCCATTTCACATGTAACTCTTGCTCAGGCAGATGTTTTATAAATACCTGTAAAGGTTATTCGTCAGGCAATTGCCAGTTGTCAATCATCTCCCAATTACTCATCTATGAATTATTCAGAGCTGTTTTAATCTCAGACTGATTTCTTTTTTTTTTTTTGCCTCCAAGCATACATTTGATTTCATAATCTGTTCCAGAACTGAATGACTGCTTAGGGGATGCACACTAATTTTAATATTAGCTCAAATAAACACTTAAAAAACCTAGATTTATTTCTAAGAAAAAATTAATGCACTTCCAAAGATAAGCATATATCATCTCCGTATTATCAGCTGCTTTGGATTATTTAATACAATAATCTCAGCATTAACAATGTTTATAACTTTAGGTTTAGTCACTGGCTGGTGTATTTTTTTAAGTGTTAGGAGGGGAGGCATTAGAATACCTGCTAGACAGGCTGGTATACAAGACTAAATTATGTCCTGGAATGACTTTTGAACTTTCAGTGTTAATAATTCCTCTCTCTTTGATGACTGCTTACCTATCTCTGATGGCCAAGTCAAATATCTATATATATGAAATATATCTTTCATTGCCCCAGACTTTTCCATTGGCCCATGATTGGATAACTAACTGCTCCAAGATAGATAGATGACTATGAAATCTTTCTACAGCTGCCATTGATATTCTGCAAGTTAACCCATTTCATGGGGTATTTTAATCATATTATATGAATTCACAATCCACTAGTGGCTAGGTTCTCTGGCTTATGAATTCAGAGTAGCATCTAATGAGTGAAAATCAAACTAATATTCAATAGAAAGTGACTACTTGCCTAGCTTTTCCAGCTTTACTGCCTTCTACAAACCCTGTTACAAATTAACTTGTAAAAATTCTGTTTCCTTATAAATATTATCTGTCTGATAAAATTAATAATAATTAACAGTTTGGTAAAATCTTCTGAAACTAATATGAAAGTTACCTGTTCCTATCCTCTTTCTTCTTTCACAAATGAATATTCTGAGGTCAAGGGAAGTTAAATTATAGTTTCAATTTCACAATAAATTTGTATTGTAGGTAGTATAATTTACATAAATGTAATGGTTAATTTAGAGATGAATAAGTATTCACTGTCTTTAAAAACAGTACTATCAGCTCCTAATATCTGATACTCTGAGGGTGTAGTAAAAGAATTATTTGTGGATGAATATCTACCATGTAAAGCTTATGGTCTAGGCTTTGAAATCCAGCTCTGACCAGGATATATATTTATAATATATGTTTATATTTATACGAACATATTAATATTCTCATGAAGCACCTACTATGAAAGCCAAACCTTTTTCTCCATGAAGTTGAGATCCTCTGATTTTTTTTTGAACAGGATACTGTGGATAACTTTTACAGATGTATCTCTTTTGCTGGTTCTGCCTGAGACAACCTTCATGAATATGCAACATGGCTACTTGCAGCCACAGGTACAGTTTGGTCCCCATGGAGTGCTAGGAAGCCAGCTGGTACCCAGGAAAGTGAAATGCAGTATAAGATATCCTAGAGGATATTTGCACAGTTTGTGCCTCATGGCTCAGTCCTGTCCAATATGTCAGCATATTGAGAAAGCTTGAGGAATTTTAGCTCCTAGGAGAGTAAAATGATTTTAAATATGTAGGAGGCCTCTCTACTATTTTTTAAAACTCCTTTCATGATGCTATCACTAATTGCTGCAGACCTCCTGGCATTAGTCAACTAACGGTTATGCCCTAGAGTTTAGGATTTTGGTTCTTTTTAAAACTCTAAAGCTATGTTTGCAAGCATAACTATCTCAACTAATTAACTCTACATTTATGTCTTGCGTGATCTGTCTGTAGGTTACTTCACCCATGAGAAGAGAACTCCGGAGCTGGAGAGGCTGGAGAGGTGCAGTGGTTGAAAATGTTTGCTCTGATGCAGAGAACCAGAGTTTTTTCTCCTTGCTCTTGTCCTGGGTAGCTCAATACTGTTTTTAACTCCTGCTTCAGAAGATCCATTGACCTCTTCTGCCCCCAACTGGCAACTGGACATATGGCCAACATAGGGAAAAACTCATATGCATGAAAATTTTATATTATTGTGGCTGTTATTATTATTACTATTACTATTATTATTATTATTATTATTATTATTATTATTATTATTAATTACTACTACTATTGGTGTATTGGTGTTTTGTCTGTAGTTCTGTCTGTGTACAATAGGTATATAGTGTCTATGGAGGGCAGAGGAGTGCATCATATTCATAGGACAGAAGTTACAAATGGTTGTAGGTTGCGAAGTGATAGTTAGGACCAAGACCCAGATCCTCTGGAAGAGCAGCTAGTGCTCTTAACCACTGAGCCATTGTTCCAACCTTCAAAACTAAGTGTTTAAAAGAGCACTGTAGTTGAAAAGTAAAATAAAAAAACAGAACATAACATTTTTTCCGTTTCCTCCCAAAATCTACAAACTCAGAAAAAACAAACTCTATTTTGTCTTACCTACCAGCACTTCATGCTGCATTAGAATTTTATTTACTTATTTTTATAATATATTTTATTAATTTATTTCTTTTATATCTCAATTGTTATCCCATCCCTTATATCCTCCCATTCCTCCCTCCCTCCCATTTTCCCCTTACTTCCCTCCCCTATGACTGTGACTGAGGGGGACCTCTTCCTCCCCCTGTATATGCTCATAGGGTATCAAGTCTCTTCTTGGTAGCCTGCTGTCCTTCCTCTGAGTGCCACCAGGCTTTCCCATCCAGGGGACGTGGTCAAATATGGGGCACCAGAGTTCATGTGAAAGTGAGTCCCCACTCTCCACTCAACTGTGGAGAATGTCCTGTCCATTGGCTAGATCTGGGTAGGGGTTCGGAGTTTACTGCACGTATTGTCCTTGGCTGGTGCCATATTTTGAGCAGGACCCCTGGGCCCAGATTTGCCCATCATAATGTTCTACTTGTAGGTTTCTAGGACCCTCTGGATCCTTCTATTTTCCCATTTTCCCATGCTTCTCTCACCTAGAGTCCCAATAGGATGTCCTCCCCTCTGTCCCACTTTCGTGGTAATGAAGACTTTCATGGGACATGGCCCTTGGGCTAGTGTCCAGATATAAATGAGTATCTAACATTTGACTCTTTCAACGTCCTTAGTCATCAGGGAAATGCAAATCAAAAAAACTCTGAGATTCCATCTTACACCCATCAGAATGGCTAAGATAAAAAACTCAAGCGACACCACATGCTGGTGAGGATGTGGAGAGAGAGGAACATTCCTTCATTGCTGGTGCGAACACAAACTAGTGCAACCACTTTGGAAATCTATGTGGCGCTATCTCAGAAAACTGGGAATAAGGCTTCCTCAAGACCCAGCTATCCCACTTCTTGGAATATACCCAGAAGATGCTCCAGCACACAAAAAGAACATTTGCTCAACCATGTTCATAGCAGCCTTATGCATAATAGCCAGAACATGGAAACAGCCTAAGTGTCCCTCAGTAGAAGAATGGATAAAGAAACTATGGTACATTTACAGTATGGGATACTACTCAGATCTAAAAACAAGGAATTCCTGAAATTTGTGGACAAATGGATTGAACTAGAAATGATCATAATGAGTGAGTTCACTCAGAAGCAGAAAGAGGCAAATGCATTTGAATTTTAAATCTCTAGTACAGTGAAACAAAATTACACCCTTTCAGACTCTGACCTGTGAGCGTCTATGATCGGCCATTCCTCTGTAGTGCCCTAAATTTTTTTTTGTTAAGAGAGTACTCAGCAATGTACCCCTTCTTGTCTGGTGGTTTATGAAGATAAATATAGCACAAATGTTTCTCATGGGACAGAGCTAGCGCACACACAAAAGTACTTCCTCTTCCTCCTTGCTGCTTCAGCTATAGACCAGAGACACCGTCTTGTGTAAATCTCCTGGAAGCATCTTCCTGCTTTTCCTTGGAGGTCACAGCAGCCTCAGAAAGCCCCATTTTTTGATCAGTAATATTCACTTATGAAGCTCTGGGATGACTGCAACCTCAAGAATTCCTGCTGCATGGGGGAAATGAATCTATGCTTCAGAGCCCTATTCCCCTGGTGATTTTTGACAGTTGCTCCAAACCCTTATGGATGGATATAGACTCCTGCATCCCCTGAGTTGTGTCTGTAGATGACCCATGATAGTTATTTACTTACCATAATTAGTTATAGTGCAGTTTATGGATAACTAAGATACTGCTCTCTCCATAACAGTGAAAATTAAGTCAGAAATAAAAGCAGTGTCATTGAGGTATAGTTGGCACAGGCCAGAGTTAACTGTAAGTCACAGCCTTCTTCAAATATGCCTTCTCTTGTATCATTATTTAAACACCATTCATTTTTAGAAGTGCAGAGTTTGAGCAGGGCCCCTGGGCCCAAATCTGCCTATCATAATTTTCTTCTTGTAGGTTTCTAGGATCCTCTGGATCCTTCAACTTTGCCATAGGCCGTAAACTTCAAACCCCTACCCAGATCTAGCCAATGGACAGGACATTCTCCACAGTAGAGTGGAGAGGGGGGGTCTGACTTTCACATGTACTCTGGTGCCTCATATTTGACCACGTCCCCTGGATGGAGAGACCTGGTGGCACTCAGAGGAAGGATAGCAGATTAGCAAGATGAGACTTGAAACGCTATGAGCACATACAGGGGGAGGAAGTCCCCCTCAGTCACAGTCATAGGGGAGGGGTGTAAGGGTAAAATGGGAGGGAGGGAGGAATGGGAGTTTACAAGGGAGGGGATAACCATTGAGATGTAACATGAATAAATTAATAAAAGAAAATTTAAAAAACAAACAAAAAAAGAAGTGCAGAGTTGTTCTTTGACCTCTGAATGTAAATAAATTTATGAAAATTCATAATAAGAGATTAATTAACAATGTATCAATTGGTTTGATAATGGTTTTCTGTGTAGCTGAACCTATAAATACATGAAGAGCATCCATCATATACCTCAGAATACACAAAATCAGGTTTTCCCCATCATTGCAGTTTCTTTTATATTGTAGTCATTATGAGTCCAATGCCAGCTTCATACTCTGGCTTCATTCAAGGTAATAGGAGAAACTGAGGTTTTTGTTTTTTTTTTTTTTTTGAATCCACTTTATTTCCAACACTCTTTGTAAGCCAGTATTTCAACAAATTTTAATTACTTTATTTATTGATTCACTTTACATCCTGTTTGTAGCCCCCTTCCTTCTCGCCTCCCAATCCCACCACCCCTCTCTCTTCTCCCATATCCCACCGGAATTTAAAATATAGAATCTTTGGAGGCTGGAGAAATTTCTCAGCAGTAAAGAACATTTCTGCTCTTGTGGAGGCCCTGGCTTCTGTTCCCAAGACCACATGATGGTTCACAACTATCTATAGATATCTAATGCTCTTCTGATCTTTTTTTAGACACAAAGAGCATAAGCGGTGCACAAACATACAGCAAGGGAAAACACATTTAGGTAAAAACAAGGAATGCACTTTTTAAAGTCTTTTTAAAAATTCTAATGATTTTAACTTCAGAATTTCATATGCATGGGAACAGTGTTTCTGGTCTAGATTTTCAAAATGTATTTTAATGGATAACTGTACTATGTTAAATAATGTAACATTTCTTTCATTGATATTAGTGGTTACTTGAACATATACCTATATAAAAGTGAGAAATAGGGAATTCTCAGAAAAACTAATTCTTACTGTGCTATTTCTCACCAGGATTTTTCTTTCTTTTTTTTTTTAATTTATTCTTGTTACTTCTCAATGGTTATCCCATCCCTTGTATCCTCCCATTCTTCCCTCCCTCCCATTTTCCCCTTATTCCCCTCCCCTATGACTGATCCTGAGGGGGATTACCTCCCCCTGTATATGCTCATAGGGTATCAAGTCTCTTCTTGGTAACCTGCTGTCCTTCCTCTGAGTGCCACCAGGTCTCCTCCTCCAGGGGACATGATCAAATGTGAGGCACCAGAGTACTTGAGAAAGTCATATCCCATTCTCCACCCAACTGTGGAGACTGTTCTGACCATTGGCTAGGTCTGGGTAGGGGTTTAAAGTTTACCGCCTGTATTGTGCTTGGCTGGTGCCATAATTTGAGTGGGACCGCTGGGCCCAAAACATATGTTCTACTTGTAGGTTTCTAGGACCCTCTGGATCCTTCTACTTTGCTATTCTCCCATGCTTCTCTCATCTAGAGTCCCAATAGGATGTCCTCCCATCTGTCCCAGTTTCCTGGTAAGTGAAGGCTTTCATGGGACATGCCCCTTGGGCTAGTATGCAGATATAAGTGAGTATATACCATTTGAGTCTTTTTGCTTCTGGGTTAACTCACTCATTATGATCATTTCTAGGATTTCTTTTCTTTTTTTTTTTTTATTTATTCTTCTTACATCTCAATGGTTATCCCATCCCATTCCTCCCTCCCCCTCATTTTCCCATTATTCCCCTCCCCTATGACTGTTCTGAGGGGGATTACCTCCCCCTGTATATTCTCATAGGGTATCAAGTCTCTTCTTGGCTACCTGCTGTCCTTCCTCTGAATGCCACCAGGTCTCCCCCTCCAGGGGACATGGTCAAATGTGAGGCACCAGAGTACGTGAGAAAGTCATATCACACTCTCCACTCAACTGTGGAGAATATTCTGACCATTGGCTAGATCTGGGAAGGTGTTTAAAGTTTACCTCCTGTATTGTCCTCGGCTAGTGCCTTAGTTTGAGCGGGACCCCTGGGCCCAAATCTGCCTATCATATTGTTCTATTTTTAGATTTCTAGGACCATCTGTATCCTTTTATTTTGCTATTCTCCCATGCGTCTCTCATTTAGAATCCCAAGAGGATGCCCTCCCCTCTGTCCCAGTTTCCTGGTAAGTGAAGGCTTTCGTGGGACATGCCCCTTGGGCTAGTATGCAGATATAAGTGAGTATATACCATTTGATTCTTTCTGCTTCTGGGTGAACTCACTCATTATGATCATTTCTAGCTCAATCCATTTAATCCACAAATTTCGGGAATTCCTTGTTTTTAATAGCTGAGTAGTATTCCATACTGTATATGTACCACAGTTTCTTTATCCACTCTTCTACTGAGGGACACTTAGGCTATTTCCATGTTCTGGCTAGTATGAAAAAGGCTGCTATGACCATGGTTGAGCAAATTTTTTTGTTGTGTGCTAGAGCATCCTCTGGGTATATTCCAAGGAGTGGAATAGCTGGGTCTTGAGGAAGCCCTATTCCCATTTTTCTGAGATAGTACCGGATAGATTTCCAAAGTGGCTGTAATAGTTTGCATTCCCACCAGCAATGAACGAGTGTTCCTCTCTCCCCACATCCTCGTAGGCATGTGGTGTCGCTTGAATTTTTGATCTTAGCCATTCTGATGGGTGTAAGATGGAATCTCAGAGTTTTTTTGATTTGCATTTCCCTGATGGACTAAGGAGGTTGAGCATTTCTTTAAGTGTTTCTCAGCCATTTGATACTCCTCTGTTGAGAATTCTCTGTTTAGTTCCAAGCCCCATTTCTCAATTGGGTTATTTGGTTTGGTGGTGTTGAATTTCTTGAGTTCTTTATATATTTTGGATATTAGACCTTTGTCAGATGTAGGATTGGTGAAGATCTTTTCCCAGTCTGTAGGCTGTCGCTTTGTTCTCTTGACAGTGTCTCCTGCCTTACAGAAGCTTCTCAGCCTCATGAGGTCCCATTTATTAATGGTTGACATTAAGGCCTGGGCCATTGGTGTTCTGTTCAGGAAGCTGTCTCCTGTGCCAATATGTTCCAGGCTCTTTCCCACTTTTTCCTCTAAGTGGCTTAGTGTCTCTGGTTTTATGTTGAGGTCTTTAATCCACTTGGATTTGAGTTTTGTGCAAGGTGACGAATATGGGTCCAGTTGCATTTTTTTACACATAGTCCTCCAGTTAGACCAGCACCATTTGTTGAAGATGCTATCCTTTTTCCATTGAATGGATTTGGCTTCTTTGTCAAAAATCAAGTGACCATATGTGTGTGGATCCATATCTGGGTCTTCAATTCGATCCCACTGATGAACCATCCTGTTGCTGTGCCAGTACCATGCTGTTTTAATTACTATTGCTTTATAGTACAGTTTGAGATCAGGTATGGAGATTCCTCCGGAGCACCTTTTATTGTACAAGATTGTTTTAGCTATTCTGGGTTTTTTGTTTTTCCATATGAAGTTCAGAATTGAGCTTTCAATGTCTTTAAAAAATTGTGTATGTATTTTGATAGGGATTGCATTGAATCTGTAGATTGCTTTTGGTAGGATGGCCACTTTTACTATGTTAATTCTCCCGATCCATGAGCAAGGAAGATCATGCCATCTTCTCAGGTCATCTTCAATCTCTTTCTTCAGAGTTTTGAATTTTTTTTCATACAAGTCCTTCACTTGCTTAGTTAGGGTACTCCTAGATATTTTATATTGCTTGTGGCTAATGTGAAGGGTTGTGGTTTTCTAATTTCTTCCTCTGCAAGCTTGTCATTTGTGTATAGGAGGGCTATAGGACTTTTTTGAGTTAATTTTGTATCCAGCCAATTTGCTGAAGGTGTTTTATCAGCTTTAGGAGTTCTCTGGTGGAATTTTGAGGGTCACTTATGTACAACTATCATATCATCTGCAAATGGGATAATTTGACTTCCTCCTTTCCCATTTGGATACCCTGATCTCCTTTTGTTGTCTTATTGCTCTGGCTAGAACTTCGAGTACTATATTGAGAGATATGGAGGAGACTAGGCCGCCTTGCCTTGTTCCCGATTTTAGAGGAATTCCTTGAGTATCTCATCATTTACTTTGATTTTGGCTATTGGCTTGCTGTATATAGCCTTTATTATGTTGAGGAAAGTGCCCTGTATCCCCGATCTCTCTAAAACTTTAAACATGGATGAGTGTTGAATTTTATCAAATGCTTTCTCTGCATCAAGGAGATGATCATGTGGTTTTTTTATTTTCAGTTTGTTTATATGGTGGATTACATTGATAGATTTCCGTATATTAAACCATCCCTGCATGCCTGGAATGAAGCCTACTTGGTCATGATGAATGATATCTTTGATGTGTCCTTGTATTCGTTTTGCAAGTATTTTATTTAGTATTTTTGCATCTATGTTCATAAGAGAAATTGGTCTGAAATTCTCTTTCTTTGTTGAGTCTTTGTGAGGTTTAGGTATCAATGAGACTATGGACTATGGCCTCATAGAATGAATTTGGTAATGTTCCATCCATTTATATCTTTTGGAGTAGCTTGAAGAGTATCGGTATTAGCTCACCTTTGAAGGTCTGGTAGAATTCTGCACTGAAACCATCTGGCCCTGGGCTTTTTTTGGTTGGGAGACCATCGATGATTGCTTCTATTTCTGTAGCTTGTTTATCTGTTCTTCATTAAACTTTGGCAAATTAAATTGATCAAGAAAATCATCCATTTCCCTTAGATTTTCAAATTTTGTGGCATATATGCCTTCAAAGTAGGATCTTATGATTCTTTGAATTTCTTCAGTGTCTGTTGTTATGTCTCCCTTTTCATTTCTGATTTTGTTGGTTTCAATACTGTCTCTCTGCCTTTTAGTTAGTTTGGCTAACGGTCTGTCTATCTTGTTGATTTTCTCAAAGAACCAGCTTTTGGTTTTGTTGATTCTTTGGACTGTTTTCTTAGTTTCTAATTTGTTAATTTCAGCCCTGAGTTTGATTATTTCCAGGCGTCTACTCCTCTTGGGTGTTTCTGCCTCTTTCCTTTCTAGGGCTTCCAGCTGTGTTGTTAAGATGCTTACGTGCGATGTTTCTAATTTTTTTTTTAAAGGCACTTAGTGCTATGAATTTTCCTCTTAGCACTGCTTTCAATGTATCCCACAAATTTGGGTATGTTGTTTCTTCATTTTCATTGAATTTCAGAAACTCCTTGATTTCTTTCTTTATTTCTTCCCTGACCCAGGTGTCATTTAGCAGAGAGTTGTTTAGTTTCCATGTGTATGTAGGCTTTTTGTTATTTCTGTTGTTGTTGAATTGCAGCCTAAGAGCATGGTGATCTAATAGGATACAAGGTATTATTTCAATCCTCTTGTATCTATTGAGGCTTGCTTTGTGACCTACGATGTGATCAATTTTGGAGAAGGTTCCATGGGGTGCAGAGAAGAAGGTATATTCTTTCTTGTTTGGGTGAAAGGTTATATAGATATCTGTTAGATCCATTTGGCCCATGGTATTGGTTAATGGTGTTATTTCTCTGCTTAGTTTCTGTTTCAATGACTTATCCTTCAGTGAGAGTGGGGTGTTGAAGTCTCTCACTATTATTGTGTGGGGATCGATGTGTGGTTTAAGCTTTTTTAGGAGATCTTTTACAAATGTGGGTGCCCTTGTATTGGGAGCATAGATGTTCAGAATTGTGATGTCATCTTGGTTGACTTTACCTTTGATGAGTATGAAGTGTCCTTCCTCATCCCTTTTGATTAATTTTGGTTGAAAGTCTATTTTGTTTGATACTAAAATGGCTACGCCTGCTTGCTTCTTGTGACCATTTGCTTGGAATATTTTTTCCAACCTTTTACCCTGAGGTAATGCCTTTCATTATGGGTGAGATGTGTTTCTTGAATGCAGAAGAATGTTGGATCTTGTTTATGCACCCACTCAGTTAGTCCGTGTCTTTTTATTGGAGAATTGAGACTATTGATGTTGAGAGATATTAATGACCAGTGACTGTTAAGAGTCTTAATTTTGATGTTGTTTCCAGTCGAGCGTTTGTGTAGTTGTGTTTTTTCCATGGGATAGTTATCTATTTCCTGAGTAGTTTTGGTTGTAGCTTGACCCTTTGGGATGGAGTTTTCCTTCTAGTACCTTCTGTAAAGCTGGATTTGTGGATAGGTACTGTTTGAATTTGTTTTTGTCATGGAATATTTTGTTTTCTCCATCAATGGTTATTGATAATTTTGCTGGGTAAAATAGTCTGGCCCGGCATCTGTGGTCTCTTAGGGTTTGCAGGATCTCTGTCCAGGCCCTTCTGGCTTTTATGGTCTCTACTGAGAAGTCGGGTGTAATTCTGATAGGTTTACCATTAAATGTTATTTGGCCCTTTTCCCTTGCAGCTTTTAATATTTTTTCTTTGTTCTGCATGGTTTGTGTTTTGATTATTATGTGGCGGCAGTTTAGTTTTTCTTTTCTGGTCAATTCTATTTGGTGTTCTGTAGGCCTCTTGTATATTTATAGGCATTTCTTTCTTTAGATTGGGGAAATTTTCTTCTATGATTTTGTTGAGAATAGTTTCTGGGCCCTGGAGTCTGATGTCTTCTCTTTCTTCAATGCCTATTATCCTCAAATTTCTTCTTTTCATGGTGTCTTTAATTTCTTGGATGTTTTGTGTCAGGAGTTTTCCAGAATTGGCATTTTCTTTAATGGTTGATTCAATATCTGTGATTGTATCTTCTAGACCTGAGATACGTTCTTCCATCTCCTGGATACTGTTAGAAAAGCTTACCTGTGTTTTGCTCACCTTCTTCTCTGAGGTCTCACATTCTCGTTTTTCTTCTGTCTGTGTGTTTATCATTGAATCCATTTGCATTTTCAGATCTTGAACTGATTTTTTGATTTCTTTCATCTGATTTTTTGTATATTGCTGAGTTTCTTCCATTGCCTCTTTATAGGTCTTCAGAGCTTGAACCGTTTTATTTATTTCTTTTATCTGGTTGTTTGCATTTTCCTGCAATTTTTCCAGTTCCACTCTATGTGCTTCTTTTATGTCTCTCACCTGTTTGTCTGCGTCTTCCTGCATTTGATTAAGAATTTTATTTGTTTCCTCCATTATCATCCTCATTACTAAGGATTTGAGGTCATTTTCTTGTATTTCCGTTGTATTTGAGTTCTCTGGGTTGTTTTCTTTGGGATAGCTGGAAACTGGAGATGCCATGTTGTTTTGGGGTTTTTTTGCATATGCTTTTTCGTTGTCCTTTAGACATCTTGCCATCTTTGTTTTTGTTGGGTAGCTTCCAGAGTTGGATGGAGGGTGTCTGATGATAGATTCTTGTTTTCTCACGATTTCCCTAGGCTGGGAGCTCAAAGCTTCACTGGTGTGGATGTTAGGAGGTTAGCCCTGTTGTTCTGGTCTCTCACAGCCAGTGATCTTCAGCCCCCCTGTGCTGTGGATCCTGCAATTGTTCTGGGTCTCTGAATGAGCGTTGGACAGGCCAAGGTATCCACAGCCTTCTGTGTTCCCTGCCAAGTCCAGCCAGGAACACTGGGCCTGAACCACGGGCTGAACTCAGCTAGATTCTCGGGGCCTGAACCATCTGCTGAGCTCTGCTAGGGATTCTGGGCCCAAAATGCACACAGGGTCCAGCCAGAATTTTTGGGCTGGGACTACGTACCAAGCTCCGCTCGGTCCTTTTGGCCCAAAGTGCGTGCTGTGGTCAGTTATTGACTCAGGGCCCAAACTGGCCACCAATCTCATCCAGGAATTCTGGATTCAAACTGCACACTGTGTCCAACCAGAGTCTTAGAGCTGGTGGAACCGAGCGCTCTGTCAAGCCTGCGCCACAGCAGGAGAACAGCGGCTGCTCTGAGTTAGCTCCAGTGGTGGAACCAAGTGCTCCGCCCAGACTGTGTCACTGCAGGGGAGCTGCCACTGAGTTGAGGTGGTGCCTAGGGTGGAACTGAGTGCTTGGCCAAGCCTGCGCCACAGCAGGAGAACTGCAGCTACTCTGAGTTAGCGCCGGTGGTGGAACCAAGTGCTCCGCCTAGACTGTGTCACTGCAGGGGAGCTGCCGCTGAGCTGAGGTGCTGCCTAGTGTGGAGCTGTGTGCTCGACTAAGCCTGCACCACAGCAGGGAAGCTGTGGCTGAAGCTGAGTTAGTGCCACGGGCAGAATTGCTTGCTGGGCTGGGCCAGTACCCGGGACTTTGGGGCCGAACTGTCCGCCGAGTCCAGTCTGGGTCCGAAGACTCCACGCAACCCAAATCCTGCCCCGAGTCCCCTCTCCCGCAGCAACTCCCACCAGCCACCACACCAATCGCCTCCACCAGAAGGCTATGAGCTGCAAACCTCAGCCGCCGCTGCTGGTGCCGCTGGTGCTGCTGCCTCTGCCGCTGCAGCTCCGATCAGAGAAAATCCACGCTCCTCCCGTGTGCAGGGGCACGCAGGTCCTCCGCACCCTGGTCCCTCCGAACCATGGAGCACTCCCGCTGCTGTGATGTTCAGACCTCGGTGTTCCTGGCTCAGAAATCTGTGCAATTCCCTGAATTGTTCACTGGAGCCTCCAAACACGGTCCACACTGCTCGCCGCCATCTTGGATCCCTCTAGGATTTCCTAATAGATCAAGAGGGTTAAGGTCTTCAGTTCTGTTTTTGTTGCTGTTTTGCCCAGATCCACACACACATCAGCAGCTTGTTTCTAGGACACAAACTGGAGTTTTCTTTTTTCTTTTTCTTCTTCTTCTTCTTATAGAATTGCAACTAGGAAATAAAAGTAAAGCACTGGTTACAATGTAAAAAAAAAAAAAGAATCATGATGAAAGCAGGATCTCCCTCCTCAAGATTTATGAGTTATTTTCAAGTGTGTGTGTGTATATGTATGTATGTGTGTGTCTGTGTGTCTGTTGTGTCTGAATGTCTGTGTGTATGTCTGAGTGTGTGTCTGTGTGTCTCTGTCTGTATTTGTGTGTATGTCTGTGTGTCTGTGTGTGTGTGTATGTCTGTGTGTATGCCTATGTATGTGTCTGTGTGTGGGTCTGTGTGTATGCGTTGCTACATAAACACTCTCTGTACTGAGGCAGGATTCTGCCAGTGTTTCACTGTGAGAACCTGTGAGTTTGAAGGGCCTCTACGAAATCTCATGTGAAGAGTTAGTCACAGAAGTGTGGATGCTCCTTCTCTGTCAGCTACAGCTGTCAGTAATACAGGAAAACCTGTACCTAGAAGGGATGTGGTTTCCCTGTAGCCACTTAGACAAAGACACTGCTCTAGTCTTCCCTAGCTTATGTATACTTTAGCCAGTCCAGCCGACTACATGTAGTTAAGGCAGATGTGCATAAAAGGATGCTGGGTAGCAGCGGATGCTCAGGTGGGAATCTCATTCTCCTTTCCACCTTTCTATGCAGGGTGTGCCAGCCACCTGGAATCCCAGCCCAGGTGATCTTTTGCAAGAAGTCACATCTGATTGCCCCAAATTGTTGGTTGCTTTTCTCTGAAGATAGTTACAGTGCTTTGCTTGTGTGTGGGTTTGTGTGTATGTAGGTACAGGTGAGTCTGAAAGCCAAAAGAGGACTTTGGAAACATGAAGCTGGAATTACAGGCAGTTGTGAGCTATGAATCTTGGGTGCTGTGACTCAAACCCAGTTCCTCTGAAAGAACAGTACACACTCCTTCCCACTGACTTATTTCTTTACCTTCTGGATTGTCTTGAATTACAACAAACTGGGGGCCTTAAGTAGGGGCAGGGGGATGCGTCGAATTATAGTTCATTCATATTACATCCCTAATGTTATCCCTTCAATCGTATCTTCACGCTACCTCCCTCTTCTGCCCTCTTTCCCTCCCCTAGACCTCTGACATGGAGGGGGAGGGGTGAGACCCTCCTCCCCCACCTACTGACCACAGCCTGTCATCCGGATACCCTGTATCCCCTTCCTGTGTGTACCAGGTGTCCTCTGAAAGACACCCAGTGGGGATATAGGGTTAACTCAGAGTTTTGATACTGTAATAAAGTCTGGGCTATCCCACATTATTTTATTTTCTTGTACGTTTAATTTTTAATTCTCTCCCCATGGTTAACTTCTAGTTTATCCCTGAAGATATCTGTACTTCATCTCTTTTATGCTTTTCTCCTTCCCTTTTGGTGCCTACATTTACTTTCAGGATCTTATTTGCTCAATGAGACACGAGAACCCAGTTTTTTTCCAAGGAAAAACAAATTAAAAAGGTATTAAAGCCAGCATCAGCACTTGACAAGCCCCTCTGGATCCATTTGAGCTTATGACCATGGTGAGTCTTCAGGAAGGCTTTTATTTCACAAGCCACTGAGCCCTTCCAAGCCACATGCTGTTTGATAATTAGGAGGTATATTATCTGTGATAGAAACTCAGTGCTGAAAAAAACAGTGAATGAGACTAATACAGACAACCGGCTGTTGTTTTTCTGCCGTGGTGAGGCCTGACTTCAACTATGTTGCCTTCCAAATTCATTTTGAGGCAAACTCCCTTTTTCACAAGAGTGTAAGGTCAAATAGACTAGAGTGCCAGTTTGGCTTTATGTCCATACTAGTTGTTGATATCTGTGGAGACTTCACAATTTACGATGGGTTTATATGCCATTTATCATCATTCTTAAAATAATCAGATTAGTGAGGTTACTAGGATCCCTTTCTAGAGGTGGCTTTTTTTGCTTCTCCAAGGTGTGGTGGCAAAGCCAGGGTTATCTGAATCCTGTTCAGTCATTCATTGCTGTCATAATTTGTCTTGCTTTTGAATATCAGTACTTAAAGCAGTTCAACTGGTTCTTCCTTTTTTCTTTATGAGATATGTCGAGTACTCAAATTTCATCTCTGTTGCTGTGATACAATATTCTAACCAAAGGCAACTAAAGGAGGAATGGATTTGTCTGGCTTTTGCTTCCAGATCACACAGTCTACTGTTGAGGGCAGTACAAAGAGGTACTCAATGAGGAATTTGAAGCAGAAACCATGGAGAAATGCTGCTTGCTTCCTGCAGAAGATTATACTTAGCTAGCTTATATATATATAAGCCAAGTCCATGTGCCTAGCAATGGCATTGCCCATAGTAGACTGGGACTCCCTACATCAATTAACTATCAAGTCAGTGTCCCTAAGAAAGCCCCACAGGGAAGTCTGTGCTGGTATTTCTCCAATACCTCTCTTCAGTTGAATCTAGGCTGTTTCGATCTGCCAGTTCAAGCTAACTAGGATACCTGAGTCTCTATTTGTTGGTAAAGACATTATTGGAATATAATTTTCCAGACATCATCATCCAAGCATTCCTCATTGTGGTCACTGTTCCACTGCCCCATAGGTAGTTAAGTGGGAACAAGTTCACTTTGAAGCGGTGTTCTTCCCTGAGCTAGACAGATCAGGAGATTCCTGTGGTGTTAACCCTAATACATACTTAAACACAAGGTCTTGCGGTCATTTTCTAGGTTTTTCTCCTTGGGAATAGCTTGTTCCCTGCACTCCAGTGGCTTTAAATGTGGAGAATATTCAAGACCAAGTTCCAAACAAGAACTGGAAAAGGACATTTTCAGAAACTGCTCATGTTGTAGTTTTTATTCATCTACAGGAAAGTTGCACCTTTTTATTAATCCCTTTGTTGCCTTTGAAACCAAATCTGCTGGCACTGCAGGTCCTGATTTCTGGCAGCTGGGACACATATTTATAATCATTACTTCCCTTCTTTGAAGGCAACCTTTGGTCTTTATTGATTGCCTTACCTTAGTATTCACCTGGCATCCTTGAGCTGTCCCTTGTGATATTGGCAAACAATTTTCACATTCTCACCTTTTATATAATGAACTCACCAATAAAGAAATGTCATTGTAGTAAAAATATAAGTTTTGATGATTTTACTGTGCCTGCTGCTTGCTTTATCTTCACTAGACACAGAGAGAACATTACTATTTTTTTACTTATTTATTTTATGTGTATATGGGTGCCTAAGGGTATAAATGTATATCACATCTGCACAGGAGTCTCCTGATATCAGAAGGAAGCAATGGGTCCTTCTGGGTTACGGGCAGTTGTGTGCAACCAGGTGGCTCCTGGGAAATAAAACAAAGTCTGGCAAGGGCAGTAGTGCTTCTAACTGCTAAGCCTTCACCCCAGTGTCCAGTGTATGCTATTTCTATAGTTGTTAGGTAGATACCTTGAATAATATTGACAAACATATTTTAAAGTTAATTTCATTTTATAACTCTTTCCTTGATATTACGTCTTACTTCCTTTCTTTATCTCTTTGGGTTTTTTTTTTCTCTAATATTGTGTCTGTTCCTTTGCAGAAATCATAGTGTGGCTGTCATTACTTTCAGAGAAAACTACTTACAATTATATAATGTTCATTACTAGTATAAATTAAATAGTAAACACTGATTTTAAAAAACCCAATTCTTTTAGATGGCTTATAATATTATAAGGATGCACAATCTTTTCTTATTTTTATAGTTTTTGGACAGTTATTTCTTAAGCTAGAAAAGTATACTTTGGAAGAAATTATAATACTGCCACTAAAGATACTTAGAAAATTGATGAGAGGAAGTTCACAGTCTGCAAAATGAGCATGGTACAGTGAATGTTAGAATCAAATTATATGACATATCTTTGGATTAAAGAGATAGAGTTGCAATGATCTCTTCTTTCAATAGTAAGTAAAGTTTATAGTCATCTGGAGTGTCTGTATACTCCCTAGTCTTATATATAGTATTTTATTTTCTCCTATCTCTACATGCATAAAAATTGTATTATTTATATCAACCTTAAGTTACATGACAACTTGAATTCTGTGCTGACCCTAAATGTTGGGTTTTGTTGTTGTTGTTATTTTCTGTTAGATAATAAGAAAGATGTGCTTTCTTGTTTTTGCATTATTTCTAACAACTATTGTGGACACTGATACAGAGGAGCAACACATAAATACATGTGGAAGGACAGAAAGAAGAAAGGAAGGAAGGAATGGAGTGAGGGAGGAAGGAAGGTTGTCTTATGACTTAAACACACTACACTACACACACACACACACACACACACGCACACACATACACACACACCACAATACTTTGGCATCTCTAGTTATTTTACATCTTTGCCAACACCTTTTGTGGCCAATCATTTCAGTCAGACATCTGTATCACTATGTATATCTCTGCAACTTAGGTTGTTTTGGTCTCAATTGATGTTGAGAAACTTCTCATCTTGATCTGAAAACCTCTTAACCCCTAACCTACTAAGCTTAAGTGAAAGACTAAACTATATGGTCTTCAAACCCATCAGAGACTTGAGAAGAGATAAAACTTAAACGCCTGAGTGTACCCGGAGTACAGGTTAGCAGCTTCCAAAATGAAAAAAAAATGACTGAGACAGTTCACTGCCTGACTAGTCACCCAACACTCTTTATGGCACTGGAGCATCATCTTCAGCCCTCTGGCCCAATATTTGACAGATGTATTTGCGAGGCTGGAACTACTGAGGACTTGTTTACCCTGTCTTGGCAGAGTTTGGATGTCAACTCTGCCTGCATCTAAACTTGCCCATATTTAGGGAGAATTCTGTCTGTGTCAGAAAACAAGGACATTTTGTCCAGTGACTGGTTTGCCACATTTGAAGCCAACTGCATAAGGAGGTTCTCTGATGCTCATCTTCTTCTTTGAGGCAGGATGAGTGTTGCCAGGACTTAACTTGTCTTGTTTTCAAAGAATCTTTAGAATAATAAATAAAACATCTTTAAATGCAATATATTGTAGGTCTCTGAGGTTTTTGAAGACCTTATTTTACTATTTTAACTCATATATCTACAAATTTACCCAAAGTTAATCAAGCCACATCAGGACTGAGCATGTCCTCTTCGACTGTAGCCTGGGGAAACAGCCTCACCAGGAAGAAGTGATTAAAAAGGAGATAATAGTGTTCATGTGAGAGACAGCTCCTGCTCTCTTTGCTAGGAGACGCACATGAAGTCCAAGCTGCCCCATTGGCTACATCTGTGTAGAAGGCCTAGGTTCTTCCAGACATAGTCCTAGGTTGGATGCTTCAGTCTCCACAAGTACCTCTGAGCCCTGGTTAGTTGGCTTTGTTGGTCATCCTGTGGAGCTGATGTCACCTCCAAGTCCTTCTAAACTTCCTGCAAAATTTCCACAAGACACCCTACATTTTCCTAACATTTGGCTATGAGAATGTCTCTATTGTCTGCTGGGTGAAACCTCTCAGAGGACAGCAATGCTAGGCTCCTCTCTGTGAGCATAGAATAGTAGTAATAATATGAGGGGAATGGCTCTCTCCAATGGGGTGGGTCTCAGGTTGGATAGACATTGGTTGGACATTCGCTCAATCTCTGTTCTGTCTTTATCCTTGCACATCTTGTAGACAGGTCAAATTTTGGGTTGAAGTTTTGTGGGTGGGGAAGGTGGAGATCTTACCTGGGGAGAGGAGGGCAGGAAGACAGAAGGCCTTTAAAGAGAAGAGAAAATGTGGGCAGAGGAATCTCTATGACAAGCTGGAGACCTAAAATGGGGTACATTTCTAGGAGGATATGGGGTAACTCTAACTGAAATTTCTAGTTGCAGAGGTCATGGAGACTGGGGAGAATACTAACTAGACAAGACTCCTAGTGGAGGGTGGGGAACACTAAGCCACCCACATTCCAACTTTCTAAATATGTTGTGGGGGCTTTGTGTGGTTCTGATCGGGGTTTCATAATAGTAAAGACATTTGTATAGTATAAGGCTGCTGGTCTTCTTGCTGGGGCCATCCCTCAGCTAACATTCTGAATTTAACCCAAATTCTTGCCATTGCATCCCCACCATATGGTTCTCTCTTTACCTCTTTGCTCTGTTGTAATCTGTGTAAGTATGCTAATACTATCACAATCATATGTAGTTCCTTTTTTAAATTGCATTTTAACCTGTGATACAATCCTTGAGGCAGGAAATACTTTCCTGTGAAACATAATGAAGATGAGAGAGCATTTAATCATGTAAATGTTGTCATAATACACACACACACACACACACACACATATGTGTGTGTATTATATGTATATATATGTATATTCTGTGGGCAACTTGATACATGACTCATATACATCACTCATTCTATAAAATATTAGTCTCATAATAATTGACTATGGCCTGTATATCACACTTTTCTTCTGACATAGTTATTAATTTAAATAAACTGTGAGAATACTCTCTGAGTTTCACATAAGGATTATGGTGAGTGTTTAGCACTGCTGTCTCCACTTTTTGTTAAATCATATTAAATGAAATTATGTATGCTAGTATATCCAAATAGTAATGCTTTTGTTAGTAAATGAAATTTTTTAATTAAGTGATTTTTATCATCCTTTTCTTATACCCAGAGAGTGGGGAAAACTGAGGCAATCATAATCATCCAATTATGAAGGATTGGATTAGTAAGTAGCAGTGTACAATGGATGTGACAATATTGTTTTTCTATAAGAAGTGGTGTATATTAAGTTCTGAGTTGTACAGACATCTGGATGAACTACTCACTGTCTCCTTTCTATTTATTCACAGTGACAGTGTTACAATAGAGAACTTCTACTCCACGTGGCATCTATGGTCTTTAATGAGATTATAAAAAAAAAAGTTTATGCCTTTTCTATTAGAATAGTGTCAGTGTTGGTTGTTGATGTTTGAATACATTTTGTCCTAGGAGAGTAGGAAAAGGGAGAGAGAAAGTAAGGGATGGAGAGAAATTATTAGAGAGGTAGTGAGGAAAGGGAAGAATTATCAAGCCACAGGGCAGATATGGGCTTAACCATAGGTTGTTCTTTCTGGAGATGCTGATGAGTGAGTCAAACTTTAGTTTCCAAAAGGCAAACTATACTTAATATTATATAGTATATATTTTCAAGGGAAAATGATGAGGTTGTGAGAAACTTTCCATCCTATATTATAGGCATTGGTGGTGATTTTCTACTCCATATATTCTTTCTTTTTTTATTTAATTAATTTATTCAGATTACAACTCAATTGTTATTCCATCACTTGTTCCTCCAGTTCCTCCCACCCCCACCCTATTGCCCTCCCCTAGGTCCATGATGGGGGTCGATCTCCTCTCTCACTTTAAGGTCACAGGTTATTAAGTCTCATCTTGGTAGCCTGCTTATTCTTTCTTTGAGTGCCACCAGGGCTCCCCAACAAAGGAAGGTCATCAAATATGGGGCACCAGAGTTCATGCCAGAGTTAGTCCCTGCTCTCCACATAACTGTGGAGAATATCCTGTCCATTGGCTAGATCAGAGTAGGGGTTTGATGTTTACTACTTGTATTGTCCTTAGTGCAACAGTTTGAACAGACCCCACTGGGTCCTGATCCACCCATTACGATGTTCTTCTTGTAGGTTTCTAAGATCCTCTGGATCCTTCTATTTCCCCATCTCCTATATTTCTCTTACCTAGAGCCCATAGTTTCTTAAATTGTGAGTTCAGAACAAAGATGGTTGTGTAACTAAATGTGGGAGTTGTGAATAACTTGGTAACATATGTGGTTCTTGGCAACAATGAAGGTTCTCTGAACAAAGAATGACACAAAGTTCATTCATTATCAAACACACAAAATCAATTCCTAATTAGCACTGAACTGTCATCATGCTGTGTGGTACCAATGAACACTGGCTAAAACACCCAGGCTCTGACAATTATGTCTTATTATTTGGGTTATTTTTTTTATTTTTTTAAATTTTATTAATTTATTCATATTACATCTTGATTGTTAGCCCTTCCCCTGTTTCCTCCCATTCTTCCCTCCCTTCCATTTCCCCCCTTGGGTTATTTTTTTAATGTACATACAAAACTATGTTATTTTTCAGGAAGCTATTGGTTTACTTAATGGAAAAAAACCATTTCAACCACCATTCTTTAGCATGTACCATATTAGTATATCTTTGAATTGTGTTAGAGAACTTGATTTGAAAATTTTCTATTTCAGTAGCGGTGTTGAATTTCATTGAATTTGGGCTCATACTACTAGAACTTTTTTTCTTGGTTTTTTTTTTTTTTTTTTTTTTTTTTTTTTTTTTTTTTTTTTTTGAGACAAATTCCCTCTGTGTAGCCTTGGCTGTCCTGGACTCACTTTTGTAGACCAAGCTGGCCTTGAACTCACAGCAATCTGCCTACTTCTGCCTCCCGAGTGCTGGGATTAAAGGCATGCACCACCATGCCCTGCTTATAATACCAGAATTTTTAAATAGCCCTAAATATATTTATTCCATTTTGTACTACATATTGTGCAAAAGGAACATTCTCAGTATGGAGGAATACAAAATCAGAATATCAATAAACTCTGAAAAGTGTTAAAGATGTTTCATGTTTTACATGTCAAATACTTACCCAAGATGTAATCGTTTATGTAAAAATAAGTATACTGCCCCCATTATCATGACAATTACATCATTGTAATAAATGGTAAAATATCTGCATAGTAAAGAATTGTTTTAACCCAAATGTCTTTATTATTTGTTATCATTAAAGTTTTACATTTTTACCCACACTACACACTTATTAGCTCGGGTCATATAAAAATTTCTCAGGCTGCAAAGGATTATTCATAGAAAAACTTATAAAACACTTACCTAATGGATGCAAACATCTCATACATAATAAGCCCTCACCCTGCACCAAGAACTTTTCTCAGAAATAGATGAGCAGCATTACAGAAAAACCAAAAACATCACCATGTAACAATTTTGAAGATAGTGCCCATCTAATATACCTCCTTCCCCTCAGGAGTTACATGTTTTGAGGCCCCGGGATTATTGCAGAAGAGGGCTGGAAAGACTGTAAAAGCCAGAGGAAGAGAAAATTTGCCGTAGAAATGTGTCTCCTAAAATTGAGAGAGGCTTTCCTCATGAAGTCTCATCAACATGGCTATCTAAACAGAAACTGAACAAGAACAGCAATAATAAACATGCTAACATGGATGGGAAAAGCCCAAGGGACCTCAACTCTACCTGTAGAACTACAGGCTACAGCACAGTGCTGAAAGCTGGAGAAACATTCTTCTCCAGGTAAGAGTATATAAATTACTTATCCAATACCAAATGTTCATCAGTGAAAAACATGCATTTGAGTAACATTGTACAGACTGAGAAGGTTATACTCAGTCACTTAATAGAACATGAATGTGTGTTTGCGTAATTACAATTAATGAAAAAAACAGGTCATGGGTTTGCAGAAGAGCGTTGATAGGTCTTGGGAAGGGTTAGGAGGGAGGAAAAGGGAGGAAGAAATGATGTTAATAACCTGTAATTGCAAAAATAGAGATCACTAAAATATATGAATATAGTAATATATAAAAAGCCTATTAATGAACTTTGTGAAGGCTAAATGTTTGTGATTGATGAAAACTAGATTTTATTGGAACTATAAAAAGGTTATCTAGATATTATTTCAGGCACACTGTAGACTTTAAAGATAGAGTCTAAACTCTTGTTATCTTGGCTTCATTTTTTTTTTCTTTTGTGGCACCAATTATTTTTAGTGGAGCAGAAACTAAGAAAATACTTTAGAACCTCCTGGTGAGAAACAGGAAGAAGGAAGTAATTGGTCATGCTATGTAACTTTATTGTATAGTTTTAAGTACTGCAAACTGTAGCCAAAATGTCTGAGAAACTCTATATTTTCTCTTTCCAGAATAAAATAAAATAGCATCAATATAATATCACTTAAAAATTAAGAACAAAAAAATAAATATATGTCAACTTCATCACAGCAAATATTAAGAAAATAAAAAGAAGGCTAGTTAAAATCATAAAAACTACACAGCAGAGCTGAATTTGGTTTTTGTTGCATATTTAGCACAGGATTTTACACCGTATCATCGACAAGTGGCCAAAAATTTACTGTAAAGTCTAACCTGGCATCTCAGTTCCCAATGTTTCTACTTTGGTCTTTTGAGGCCTAAGACCACAGCTGCAAGCTACAATTTTCAGACTCGGTAGGGAAGATTTAACTAATGAGTTATTCACTAAAATACGTAAATTTCTCGAAATAATAAAATAGTAAATCTCAGTTTTTCAAAAATAAAGTGAAAGCAGATGTGAAAAATCAATAAAAGCAGAAGGAAAGTACAATCAGAGGGCTAGTAAAGGAGGGGAAGAGATAAAGCATAGCAAAAAAATATTCTGAAAACAAAGTGTACCATGAAAAGATGGAAATGGGATGTGGCCACTATTCAAAGCATTGGATTAGTTAATAGGATCAGATTAGGGAAATACAGAGAAATAAATTTGGAAACACATACTCAAGGGTCTGCTCTGTAGCAAAACGTGTGGTATCAGCTTTCCTTAAATTTTTGGTAAACATGTATGCTTACATATGTTCAGGATTCAGACAGCTAAGGCGAAAAATGACACCAGCATAGACATTGTTCACTCATGTTTTACCAAATAGATTAGATAGAGAAAAAAAAAAAAACCCTAAAGAAACAAAAAATAGTAGCCCAGGCAATCTGAAACAATAATTCATTTTGGAACCAAACTTCCGTGTGCAAAATGCACATATATATTGTCTCAGCTTCTCTTTTTCCGACTCCTCACAAAACTATGGTGTGTCACACACTAAGCAGTTACGAAATCATGGAGAAGAATGGGGAAAACATTATTCTGCCTTGGCTACAATGGCACAGTGTTAATCTATTAACACTGCTACATATAAATAGATGTCTTTGAAGTGTTGATGATTTAAGAGTTTAATCAAAAGTTTAAGTACAGGAATTAACAGGTCCTCCTAATATTCCAAAATATAAAGAAAATATTTGCTAATACTAAAAAGCAGGTGGTGGAAGTGGAGATGTATCCATATCTTAGATAAGGTAAAATAATTTTGATTGTTCTCTCTATTTCTTTCTCCTATAGCTGATCTGTCTTCTACCCTCCCAGCACACACATTATCTTGATCTTCAATTATGGCAATAGCATATATTGGGGTCACCATAGGTATAAATATGTTATTAATTATGTTTTCATCTTCGACTAGTCCTCTCGTTTCTTGTGGGATTTTTAACACATTATTCAATCTTCTCAAATTCACTTTATATATACCAAACTTGACAACTATAGCACCTTTGCAAATAACAAAGTCCAATAATTCTTTGCATCTGTCTCCACATTGAATTGTTGGAAACATTTTAGTCAAATTACTGAGCTGTGCAATTTGGGGTATGGGACACATTTCCAGAGCCTGTAATGATAATGAAGATTTGGAATTGGACTGCACAAATGACAGCTGAATCCCAACACTTGTTTCAGGCCACAAAGAAGACTTGAGTGGACAGGAACAAATGCCAAGAGAGCACAGAATGAGGAAACAGCAAACTGTGTTGAAGGTAGTCACATGGATTTTTCTTAAAATTCAAGAAGAGACTCTAGTTCCTACAGATCTGCAGACTGGCTTCTGCTCCATGTTAGCATGTCTTTTACACCCTGTGTTTTGGTGCTGAGTTTTGTCTTATTTTTTCTTTTTTTTTAAATTAATTTATTCATATTACACCTCAATTGTTATCCCGTCCCTTGTATCCTCCCATTCCTTCCTCCCTCTCGCTTTCCCCCTACCATTCTCACATACTACTGTGACTGAGGGGGACCTCCTCCCCCTGTATATGCTCATAGGGTATCAAGTCTTTTCTTGGTAGCCTGCTATCCTTCCTCTGAGTGCCACCAGGCCTCCCCATCAAGGAGACGTGGTCAAATATGGGGCACCAGAGTTCGTCGTCGTCATCATCATCATCATCCCTCTTTTCACCTCTTAGTTTGGTTTCTCATGAGGAATTAATATACTTCTGTGCTCACTGCAATAAGGACTTTATATCCAGAATCTGCTTAGGGCCTGCTGCACCTAACTTTTAGGCTCCACCCAGATTATTTTAGAGTGAAAGGGGAAAAATAAGTACATGATTTTAAATCAGAATTTCTCTTATGGATTTATTGCATTTTGGGCAATTATTTAGAAAACAATTTTACTTATTTAATTTTGGAATAGATGGATTTTTTAAAATTTAAAAACCTTAGCTATCTACAATGTAAGGGCAATTCCAATTTTCCAGGAAAGCTACACGATGCAGCAGATCATCTGAACACATTTTGGCTTTTTATCCTTTCTTTTTTTCAGGATCTTTGATGAGTTGTGTGTTGGTAGAAGCCCTATGTGTTTTTCAATAACTCACTAAATCATCAAGAATGTGTAACTGAAGCTTAGCCTTTATTTATTTATTTATTTTTCCAGTACAAGTTATCTCTAGTTAATAGTTTGGGGAAAATATTTCCCCGAAGTCAAGAGTTTATATTTAGCTGCTTCGGTTTTTTTCTTGAAAATCAGGAAATGAATGAGTCTTCTGAATGGACTGATGTAACAGGAAACCAGCAGGGTAAAGAATAATTCTGATGATTTCGTCTTGGCAATGCAGCTATATCCAGTACACTTGATAAAATAAACAAATAGCTCAAACAAAGCCATTAATTTCCTTCTTACCTACACACTTTTAATTAGAAGCATTTAATTAGACTTGGCTAAAATTTCTCAGAAAGATTGCAGAGTGCATATTTTAGTTGTTTACATACAAAGAAATGTATGTTTGTCAGCATTTGCTAAGTACAACAATAGCATCCATGGTTGAAGATATTTTCTGAAAAATATCTTTGTCAGAATTATCTTTTATCACAAAATTTATTGGCATACAATGTTCTCTCAGGGTTTATTAGTTATTAAGCTTTGGTGTTTTAATTGTTACAATAAATAAGTTGCCTTTTTAATGCATTCGTGCCATTTTATACTATGTCATATTTTTATGGCAAGCAATAAATGTGTTTGATGTTCTTGATACTATTTTACTGCAGGATTTTTTTAAACTTTCATTATCATGAGCATTTCTGACATGAATTAAGATGACATGCAAATTTGCAAGCTCATTTAACTGTAGCAAAATTGCTACATTGTTGCATTCATACTGCCTTTAAATCCTTGGGAGCAAGCTTTGTCTTCAATAAATTTGACAGAAATCATCTGTTTTAAGTGGTTCTCCTGTATTTTTGATATTCCACAGCGATTTGTGTATAGAAAACATTCAAATACTTCAACTTCTTAAAAGTTAATGAGCTGATTATCTTTACTACTATTTTGAATGATATTTTTAAGATAAAAAGGAAATTTTAGATGTTTATATTTCATGCATATGAGTATTTTGCTTGCATGGACATATGTGCACCATGTATGTGCCTTATGCCAGGAGAGGTTAGAAAAGGGCATCAGATTCCTTAGAAGCGGAGTTCTAGGCAGTTGTGCATTGCCACATGGGTGCTGGGAACCAAACTCAGGTCCCCTGCAAGAGAAGTAAATGTTGCTAGCCTATGAGCCATTTCTCTTTTAATGATATTTACCTGAAGGCATTCTTCTATACCCTGTAGCAATGTAAACAGTATATTAACTAATTACATAGAAAGTATTTGATATGACTCAACAAATGCTTGTTATGGAATTATTAAGTATGAAAGCAAAACCTCACAAGAAATAGATTCTTAAGTGGTTTCACATGCTGATTTCCATACTTTTATCATATATGTAATGAATATTTCTGCTCTGTGTCATCTAAGTATTAATTTAAAGTACTCTTTTCCTTTTGGTGTATTTATTTAGTCTGATTAAGTTTACTGCTACTCAATTTTGAAAATACATATATGGTTAGTTTAAGTGATTCCAGACAGTGACATGCAGATTCTAAACAGGAAAATGGCAGCTCTTTGTTAAATTTCAGATCTTCAATATATACTTTGTGTCAGGAAACTCTTCTGTTACGGTTGAAAATTGAGCATTACCAGGAATTCCTGAGTTTGGTGCAAAATGATGGACTCCTTTTTTAGTGGGGCTCCCACTTCTTTGTCTCATCTGGAGACCCAAGAGCCCACAACCTCTACCTGAGGAATGCCATGAAGACCTTAGGGAAACTATAGGTTCAACTCCCTTTTTCCAGGTAGAACCTGTTCACCAAGCACCTGGGATACTTGGAATGTTGCCCTATTTTAATGAGGTGTCTCAGTTACCTAGCACCTCAGCCAATGATTCTTGGCCACCCTGAATTTCTGCACACCCTACCCAAAATGCTTTATATTCCTTTTATCCCTGTTGATCTGCCTCCCTTCAGCTGCTCCTGGGAGTTCATGGCCCTCTGAGTTTCTGCATCCCAACATCCCTGATGGCCTGTAAGAGCACTTACAACTTTGGATTGCACAGAGCCAACCTCTCTTGGTCTATGAAATATCTTCAAATGTATGAGAATGTTGAGGAAGCTAATTTGCTTTCTCTTTGTGTATCTCATGAGGCCTGCCTTTAAACCGTTCTGATGTTAGTTTACTGACTTTAGTTGGTCAGGATAATTGTGTTGTAAACATAGGAGAGTACCATTAGACTTTCAAAAAAACCAAATTTGTAATTGCCACTGTCATATAAACTTAATGACTACATAGAATGTGCCTACAGTTTAATAAACATTTCCTCGTGTCACCTTAAACTATTTTATGAGTGGGTACTCTTTTTGCCCTCTTGTAACTGGTAAATCAGTGGAATGGTACACACACACACACACACACACACACACACACACACACACACACACACACACACATTGTCTCATGTTGCATTTTGAAAGAAAGGATCCACGATTAGAAAATCATTAGATAAGATCTTTACAGTTCAGTATAAATATAGTGTTCGATGCTACCCATATAAAACAGCACTATTCATAGTGCCTAAGGCTACAACATCACTTCCCTACTAAATACTTATTTATTGCTCATTTATTCATGAGATTATTTGATAAGTATTTTCAACTGGATTTGGAAGGAGAGAGAAGAAAAAGAAGTTTGAGGGAGAAAGACAACAGTCTTTCAAGAATAGCTTTTATCAATGACACATTGTGAGAGTCTAAAGTAGATAGTTTCAAGCCCAAGAAAAATGTCCTTTCTAAGGTCCAGTAGGAAGAGGAGGGGAGAAAGGAGGCCTTGAATCATGAGAAAATTGTTCTGGTTGCTATGTGACCAAATGGCAGGTGTGATTCTATCTTTGGATATACAAGTGGGTCTGGGTTGACATATGACCCGTAGAATGTGTCAGTGGTTAGGCTGCCTACAAGACTCTTGCAGCAGGAGTGTGGTGTTCTTGCCTTGCTCACAACTTTCTCTATGTAACTCTGAAAGTAAGGGTGCTCTAGAAACTTCTATTTATATCTCGTACTATTCAAAATGGACACTTGTGCTCCTCTGTATGGCTATTACTACTGAAGCAAGGGTCCCAAAAGAATTGAAAATTCTCTAATAATTTCATAATAAAAATAAGCAAAGGGCTGAAACCTTGATAACAGCTAGATAAGGAAATTATCACTCAAGAAAGAGACTTTACCTAATTCTGACAACTTAGCCCAGAACATTGAAGGGATGTTCTAGCAGAAATATTGATGGGTGGGCCTGAACCTTTATTAAGAATGTTTATAATGAATACTTCTTATGCTCTAATTAAACCTGAACCTCATGTCAGTTACCTGCAAGGTAGACTTGTGAATCAGTGAACCTGTTTTTATTGTTGTTTCAATTCCCAAAGTGACCACACTGAATAAAGTTTCCCTTCCTGCTTGCACATTCCATGTTTCTTTAGTGGGTAAGATGGGAACAGGTAGGAAGAGCTTGTTGGGTTTCCAGTGCCCAGGAATTAACCTTGAAAACCCATTAAGACCATCCTGGACTTTTGTGGCTGTTAGTTCATCTTATTTCTATTCTGGTTCCCTGTGCTCATTGGTTTCCTGAGCACCCTTGTAATTGTTGTTGTCAAAACCTTATTCTACTAGTCAGAGGAAGGGTTGAGTATTTGACAGTCTCCCCAAAGCCCTGTCACTAGAACACTGTCATTATCTGTCTTGTCCTGTAGTTCCCTAGCGACCTCTATTTACAGAGTTTGACTCAGGACTCAATAAGTCTACTTAATATTTTTTTCTTGCACATTTATCAAAAAGAATAAGAAGCACTATATCTGCCTAGAAATTCTGTAAAGATAGGCACAAACAAAAAGCTTATCAGAAACCCAAAAGACTGTATAAATTGGGGGCAAAGCCTGACAAGCCCCTGAAAACATTAAATTGTCTGGTCTAATAATGCAACCCCGTACCTAAAAATGTGCACATGCCCTGAAAACAACTAACACTCTGTAGTCTCTTGTTATCGGAGATTGTGGGATTGAGCAAGCAGTGGTGGTGGTGGAGGTGGGAAAGAATAGGTTTCCTCATCCTTAAAGGCAAATCATAGCCATACAAAAGGGCTCTGGCAGTAGGAGAGTGGACATACTGTTCATGTAAATGTGAGAGAATTTCAGTCCAGGTACTAGTTGAACACTACACTATGCTGATATCTTCAAAGCACATGTGACAAAGAATACAGAGAAATTAACTTTCAAACAGTGTACAGAAATGATAACAAAAAACCCTGATGAAGAGAGAAATTACTACTACCAAAATTTTCATGTTATCTTATAAATAAGTGGTCTAGGGTTCCTTTTAAAAATATGAAACATGCAACAAAACTATAAACTCTGGCCATTACACAAGAAAACAATTAAAAAGAACTTTCCCCTCAGAGGAAACCAAGTGTCCCTCAGTAGAAGAATGGATAAAGAAACTGTGATACATTTACACTATGGAATACCACTCAGCTATTAAAAACAAGGAATTCCCGAAATTTGTGGACAAATGGATTGAACTAGAAATGACCATAATGAGTGAGTTAACCCAGAAGCAGAAAGACTCAAATGGTATATACTCACTTATATCTGCACACTAGTCCAAGGGGCATGTCCCATGAAAGTCTTCACTTACCAGGAATCTGGGACAGAGGGGAGGACATCCTACTGGGACTCTAGATGAGAGAAGCATGGGAGAAAGGCAAAATAGAAGGGTCCAGAGGGTCCTAGAAACCTACAAGAAGAACATTATGATAGGCAGATTTGGGCCCAGGGGTCCTGCTCAAACTATGGCACCAGCCAAGGACTGATAACAAATATTGTAAATCTACCATTTTAAATTTTTGCTGTTAATTAAAAAGTATGGCTTAACAAATGTTTCTTATTAGACTATAGTTCTTATGGCAGTATTTTCTAAACTGCTATCAACCAATAAAAGCACAGACACTTGTTGTATTTTAAAATAGCCTTGATCACCTGGGGTGGGGCTAAACTACTTCTCATATCTCCCTGCCAAATCCCACGCCATCTGCTTCTAATAATTTCTATCAAGCTACCTCCCATCCATAATCCCAAGTACTTGCTAAAGTTCTTCATCTGGGCTGAAGCCTTCATGCACACTAGTCATGTGATTCTTTTCCACCTCACCCATGGTGATGGCCTTCTTCCTTCTCCTCTTCCTTTTCTGTCCCCTTCCCAAGATCATCTTCTGGTATCTGACTGCTTCCCTCCCCAAGATCCTCTCTTTTCCCAAAGCCTAGGAACCTCAGCCACTTCTCACCCATTTGACCTTCCTGAATGTGTTAGCCTTTTATTGGTCAAACAGAAATAAATTTTTTAGGCAAGCTTACAAATATTTTGGGGTATGTAAGTCTGCTTATTTGGGCAACAACCAGACCAACCCCAACATGAAATACACTCACAGAACTAAACATCTGAAAACAATTTCTCACCAGACTCAGAATGTCATTGAGGAGATAAAAGAATTCAGTAGAGAAATGCAATAGAATGATTTATGTAAATGAGAGCATCTTTGAATAAGTAATAAAAAGTATGAAAATATAAGATAAAACTTAGTAAACATAGGCATAGCAGAGGCCTTTGGAGGACTTGGGAGATAAAGAAACTGAAAAAGTATCTGAAGAGATGAAGTCAGTATTAAAACATAACATTTAAAATGTACAAATAACTGATATATCTGATGTATCATCAGTGGAAATGATATAGATTATGTGATTATCATATTATATATAGAAATAAACATATATTAAATTTTAATTAATTAATTAATCAACTTACATTACATTCCAACTTCAGCTTCCCCTCCCTCCTCTTCTCCCAGTCCTGTCTTTCATCTCCCCACTATTCCCCTCTCCCTCTTCTTTCCATTTCTCTACAGAGAAGGCGGGCCTCCCATGGATATCAAGTTGTCATAGAACTAGTCATATCTTCTCCTGTAGAGGTTACACAGGGCAGATGAGTTAGGGGAAAGGCTGGCAACAGAGTCAGAGACAGCTATTAGGGGACCCACATGAGAACCAAGCAGCACATCTGTTACATATGAGTAGATGGCTTAGGTCTAGCCAAAGGCATACTCTTTGGTTTGTGTTCAAATTCTGTGACATTCTATGGGCTCAAGATAGTTGATTCAGTAGGTTTTCTTATAGTGTCCTTGACTTATCTTTCTTCTTCAATCCTTTGTTCCCCTCTTCCACAAGAATCCCCAAACTCTACTGAATGTTTGGATGTGGGCCTCTGCATCTCTTTTGGGTGAAACCTCTCAGATGACAGTTATGCTAAGATCCTGACTGCAGATATAAGAGAATATCATTAATAGTGTCAAGAGTTGATTCTCTCTTATTAGTTGGATCTTAAGTTAGGCCAATCATTCATTGGTTCTTCCCTCAATCTCTGTTCAGTCTTTATCCCTTCATGCCTGTGCCTCTTACAGGCAGGAGAAATTTGGGATCAAAGTTTTGGTAGGTAGGTAGTTGTCTCCATGCCTCTTTTGGGAGTCTTGCCTGGTTGCAAGAGGTGGCCATTTCAGGTTCCATATCCTCTGTTGCTAGGACTGTTAGCTAGGGTTACTCACATAGATTCCTGAGAGTTTCTGATGTCCTAGGATTCTGGCTTATCTCAGAACCCCCGAATCTCACACCTCAGTTTCAGTCCCTGTCCCTCAGTCCTCCCTTCATTTGATCTCTTTTTTTCCCTATTCATCCCCTCTCCTTCTCAGTCCTCTCTCTCCATCCTTTCAATGTTTATTCTGTTTCTCCTTCTGAGTAAAATTTCAACATCTTCCCTTTTGATTTAGATTTCTTTTGGGTCAATGGGTCCATGACTAATATCCATTTATAAGCAAGTACATATCATGTATGTCTCTTGGAGATGGCATTACCTCATTAAGGATGGTATTTTCTAGTTCCACCCATTTGCCTGTAAATTGCATGATTTTCTTGTTTTTAATAGCTAAATAGTATGTCATTGTGTAGATGTGTTACAGATTTCTTTATCCATTCTTCAATTGAGGGACATCTACCATGTTTCCAGACAATGGCTATTATGAATAAAGCTGTTATGAGCACAGCACAGCAAGTTTTGTTTCTCCAATTCTTTCTCAGCACATTTGTTGTTTGTATATAGGAAGGCTACTGTTTTTTTGTTGTTGTTCTTGGTTTTTTTTTTTTTTTAGTTTTTATCCTGACACTATGCTGAATATGTTTGACAACTCTAAGAGTTTTCTGGTAACAATTTTGGGGTCACATGCCTATACTATCATATCAACTGTGAATAATGATACTTTGACTTCTTCCCTGCTAATTTATATATGTTTGTCCTGTTTAGTTCTCTTATTACTTTAGATCAAACTTCAAGTACTATGTTGAATAGATATGGAGAGAAGGACAATCTTGTTTTGCCCCCAATTTTAGTGGAATTTCTTTCAGTTTCTCTCCATTTAAGTTGATGTTGGCAATAGGCTTACTGTTTATTGTCTTTACTGTATTTTACTATTCACCTTATATCTCTGATCTTTCCGAGACTTTTAACATGAAAGGGTGTTGGATTTTGTCAAATGCTTTTTCAGCATATAATGAGATGATCTTTTTTCTTCCGTTCAGTTTGGTTATATGGTGGATTACATTGATGAACTTTTGTATATTGAACCATCCATGAATACTAGGATGAAGCTTACTTTGCTAGTATTTTATTGAGTATTTTTGCAACAATGTTCATGAGGGTATTCGGTCTGAACTTATCTTTCTTTATTGATTCTTAGTGTGTTGTGACTGTGGTATCAGTGTGACTGTGGCCTCGTAGAATGAGTTTGACAACGATTCTTCTGTTTTGATTTTGTGGAATAGTTTGAGGATTATTGGTTCTTATTTGAAAGTCTAATAGAATTCTGTTCTAAAAAGATCTGGCCCAGGTTTTTTTTGTTTTGTTTTTTGTTTTGTTTTGTTTTGTTTTGTTTTGTTTTGTTATTATTGTTGTTGGGAGACTTTTAATGACTTCTATTTCCTTAGGGAATAAAGGTCTATTTAACTTTTTGCCTTACCTTTTAAAACTATTTTTTTTTATTTTTTACTTGTACATTTATATTATTACACATAAATACAGTAAACTACCTATTGCAAGAAGAACCATGACACAACCAGAAATAATATAAATGTTACATTCTTAGTGTTTTGGCTTTTTGTATTTGACAGTCTTGAAGAAAACATCTTTCCTATCTTTGTGCATCTAAATTCTGAGTGTAAATCAATCTCCATAGCATCTTGTCATTATCAACTTAAAACAACTATCTAGACCTAAAAGCATCTTAACCCTTAAACAACTAAGCGTCATTGGAAAACTAAACTATCTGGTCTTCAACTGTACCAGAAATTTGAGAAGGAATAAAATTGATTACCTAAGTATACCAGGTTAGTAGCTTTCCAAATAAGAAGATGACGGAGACAGTTTTCTACCTGAATAGTCATCCAAAACTCTTTATAATGTTGAAGTGTCTTCTTCAGCCTTCTGGCCCTATATATCTGACAGACATATTTGTGAGGCAGGAATTATTGAGGACTTGCTCACCCTGTCTTAGCAAAAGTTGGCCATCTACTCTGCCTTCATTCAAACCTGCCTTTCTTTAGGAAGAATTCTGTCTGTGGTAGAAATGAGGACATTTTGCCCAGTGGCTTGTTTGCCATATTTGAAGACATCTCCATAAGGAGACTCTTTGATGCTCATCATCCTCTTTGAGGTAGACTGGGTGTTGCCAGCTGTTAACCTGTCTCATTGTCAGTGAATCTTTAAATAATAAAACATATTCTAAATGCCATATTCTCTTTGTCTCTGAGGTTTTTGAAGACCTTATCTAACTATTTTACCTTATCTTTCTATACAATCATAGCTATCTGTTGTACCTAAGATGTATATATGTATGATAAAAATAGACTAGTAATTGATATGACCATGATTTGATCAACTGGCAATTAACTTGTATAACTTACAAAGTTTAGTTCTAATATTTTGAAAGTGCTCTTGGTTGCCATATCTTGACTTAACATGGGTAGGTGGTATCTGTTAAGAAAATCATGAATTTTATTTATAATTTTCAATTTTTGTGGATCATCAGTTTTTAAAGTAAGATCTAATGATTCTTCAGATGTCTTCAGTATCTGTTGTTATGTCCTATTTTCATTTCTGATTTTGTTAATTTGGATATTCTCTCTCTGCATTTACTTTGACTAAGAGTTTGTCTATCTTGTTGATTTTTTCAAAGAACAAGTTTTGTTGATTCTTTGAATTGGTCTCTTTGATCTAAATTATGGTTTTATCCTATGTTTGATAATTTCCTGCCATCTATTCCTCTTGGGTGTGTCTGCTTCTTTTTGTTCTAGAGCTATCATGTGTGCTCTTAACTTAATAGCATGAGATCTCTTCAATTTCTTTATGAAGACAGGTAGTACTATGACTTTCCTCTTCACACTGCTTTCATTGTGTCCCATATGTTTGGGTATGTTGTATATTCATATTCATTGAATTCTAGAAAGTCTTCAATGTCTTTCTCTGTTTCTTCCTGGAATCAGTTGTCATTGAGTAGGGACTTGTTCAGTTTCCATGAGTTTGTAGGCCTTCTGCCATTTCTGTTGTTGAATTCTAGCTTTAATAGATGGTGGTCCGGCAAGATAGTTATTTCAATTTTTTTTTTATCTTTTGAGGCTTGCATATGGTTAGTTTTGGAGAAAGTTCTGTGAGGTGCTGAGAATAGGTATAGTCTTTTGTGTTTCAGGGAGTGTTGTGGAGATATCTGTTAGGTCTATTTCATTCATAATGTCAGTTAGTTTCATTATTTCTCTGTAGTTTCTGTCTGGACAACCTGTACACTGACCTTTACATTGGTAAGAGTGGGGTGTTGAAGTCCTCCACTATTGATGTGCATGATTCTATGTGTGATTTAAACTTTAGTAATGATTCTTTTAGAAATGTTGGTGCTCTTGAATTTGGAGCATACATATTAATATTTGAAATGAATTTTTCCTTTGATGAATTTGTAGTGCACTGCCTCATCTTTTTTTTTTTTTATTAATTTTGGTTGAAAGTCTATTTCATTCAAAATTAGAATGGGCTACTCCAGTTTGCTTCTTGGGTCTGCTTGCTTGGAAACCCTTATTTCAGACCTTTACTCTGTAACTGTAGTGTCTCTCTCATATACAGCAGAATTCTGGATTGGGTTTTTTATTGAAGAAGTAAGTTCCTTGATGTTAAGAGATATTAGTGAGCAATAATTGTTAATTCCTGTTATTTTAATGGTGGTGGCAGTGTGTGTGAGTGTGTGTGTGTGTGTGTGTGTGTCTGCGTGCATGTATGTGTGTGTTCTTTTGATTTTGCTGGTGTGGTTTTGTATTTCCTGTGTTTTCTTGGGTGTAGTTAGCCCCTTTGGGTTAGAATTTTCTGTCTAGTATCTTCTGTAGGGCTGTATTTGTGGGTAGATACTGTTTAAATTTGGTTTTGTCATGGAATATATTGTTTTTTCCATCTATGGTGATTGAAAAGTTTTCTGGGCGTAGTATTCTGGGATGACATCCATGGTCTATTAGTGTCTGTTAGATATCTGCCCATGGCCTACTGGATTTTAGAGACTTTATTGAGAAGTCAGGTGTGATTTTAATAGGCCTACTTTTATGTGACTTGGCCTTTTCCCTTGCAGCTGTTAATATTCTTTCTTTGTTCTGTATATTTAGTGGTTTGATTATTATATGGTGGAAGGATTTTCTTTTCTGGCCCTATTTGTTTGGTGTTCTGTATGTTTATAGACAGTTCTTTCTTTAGATTTGTAATATTTTCTTCAATGACATAGTTTAAAACATTTTCTGGGTTTTGGAGCTGAGGAATCTCCTTTTTCCCTTCCTGTTATTTTTAGGTTTGTCTTTCTCATAGTGTACCAAATTTCTTGGATGTTTTATGTCTGGAACTTTTAGATTTAACATTTTCTTTGAAAAACTATCAATTTTTTCTATTCTATCTTCTTTGCCTGATATTCTTTCTTCTACCCCTTATATTATGTTGGTGATGCTTGTGTTTCTGTTCTTTAATGTAGGTTTTTAATCTCCAGGGTTTCCTCTGTTTATGTTTTTTCTTTATTGCTTATATTTCCATTTTCAGGTCTTGAACAGTTTTATTCATTTCCTTTGCCTGTTTGATTATATTTTCCTGCATTTCTTTATGGAATTTATTCTTTGTCTTTAAAGGCCTCTATCAGGTTTATAAGATTAGATATATGATCATTTTCTTGTGCTCTGCCTGTATTAGGATATCTAGAGATTGGTATAGATGGATAGCTGACAATGAGTGGGCCTTTATTGCTCTTGCTCTTGCTGATTGTGTTCTTATGTTGGCCTTTCGATATCTGATATGTAGTTTTCACTGGTGCCAGCTGGCCACCAGGGATGAAGGCAGAGTTGTGTGTCAGATAATGGAGTACAGGGGAGCAGGTGTGGTTTACCACTGTTGAATGTGCTTTGGGTGGACATAGTAGGTGGGGTATTAGTGAGGAGAAGTCTAATCTGGTAGATATAGGGGCTGCCAGGACTCTATTGGAAGGTAGACAGAGCCCTGGGTGTTCCTGAGGCAGGCAGAAACTTTTAATATTTGTGTAATATAGTGAGAGATAAGTATATTTTCTTAGGTATATATGCACAACCACCTCTGCCATTATATATGTTGTTATATAGAACAAAACTACAGGATTGGCAACTCCAGCCATTTTAAAGTTAATTATTTAAAATATATATCAAAGCATTTTCCCTTTATTTAACAGGAATACACACTGAGAATAAAATAAAAAACACTTCATAGTTTATAGCAATCATTCATCTCCTACAAGAACAAGACTATTGTTATTCAAAATATGCAGTGAGTGTTCCTCCAGAAATGGATGTTAGGTAGATACTGATTTAGTTATTCTTTCAAATGTTCAAGATATAAAACAGGAAAACCTCAAGTAATTATTATGAATATGCATTTTTAGAAAGAAATTTTTGTTCTAAGTAAAGACAATTCTTTTACAATGAAGTATTCACCAGGATTGTATCCATTAGCATCTACAAAACAAACCTTGGGAGAGTGAAATACAATAGAATTTTTGGAAATACTAGGAGTGTGCTGTCAGAAACAGGGGATCATGTTGGGTGGGAGAAAGGGGTTGAGGGAGGGAATGTGAGTAGACACAGCAAGAATTGAGGATCACTTGAGAGTTGGTATGGAAACCTAGTTTAGTGGAAATTTCCTAAAGTATATGAATGGAATCCTAATGAGGTCTTCAAATACTGGAGGAGACAGGACCTCAACTGCCTATCATTTATCACCAATGAAGCTTCTAGTACCAGGACTAGGTTACATTCAACTGATTTTTTTTTTTTTTTTTTTTTACAAAAGTGATCCTATGACAATCCCTATACAACTTAGGCTCTTGTCAAGACAGCAGATTTCTTTAAATAAACTGACTGCAAGTACCCATTGATGAAGTAAATACCTGTACAGATCATTGAATATGGAGACGGCAATTGGTGCCTACATGCAGCCTTAGCCCTTACATTCTAGTGTCTTTGGTGCAATTTTTTATTCTGCAGGCATCCAAAAGAGAACTGTAAACACCAACCAATCCTCAAACCCTATGATCTACTGTCTGCCCTTCTTACAAAATATTCTATGGCAATGGTGGTATAAAGCTTGTGGGAGTAAGCAACCAGTATCTGATTTGACATAAGCCCCCCACAATAACATGGAACCCCTGTGCGATGCTGCTTGAATGACTAAGAACTAGAGACTAGATAGTCCAGAGACCTAAGGTAAAAACAAATACCACTATTCATAAAACAAAAAGTAAGATAATGACTCTTGATGATATTCTGCTATATTCATAGATCAGTGTCTTATTTAGCCATCATCAGAGAAGCTTGATTCCTCCTGCAGCATACAGAAACAAGTGCAGAGATGTATAGTCAGATATTAGGCAGAAGGAGGCACTTTGGAACAGACAACTCTAATTGGCATGCTTTCATAGTATCTCCTTCCTTCAAAGAAGAGGGAACTTCATGGAAAAGGAAGAGGAAAGAGTATAAGATCCAGAGGGGCTGGAAGACACCATAATAACAAGCCCCACCAAATCAATTGGGAAGAGCTCATATGAACTCACAGAGAGTGAAGTGGGAAGCACAGGACCTGCATAGGTTTGTACCACGCCCTGTGAGTGTATATATAATAGATTTTAGCTTAGAGCTCTTATGGAACTTCTAAGTACATGAACAAGTGGGTCTCTGATTCTTATGCTTGTTCTTTTTAAATTTTTATTAATTTATTCAGATTACAACCCAATTATTATCCCATCACTTGTATCCTCCCATTCTTCCCTCCCTCCATCTTTCACCCTATTCCCCTCCTCTGGATCTATGACCTAGGGTGACCTCCTCCCCCACTGTATGGTCATAGGCTATCAAGTCTCATCTTGGCAGCCTGCTTAGTTTTTGGTTGAGTGCCACCAGGCCTCCTCACCAAGGGGAGGAGGTCAATTATGGAGCACCAGAGTTCATGTCAAAGTCAGTCACTACTCTCCACTTAACTGTAGAGAATGTCCTGTCCATTGGGTAGATCAGAGTAGGGGTTCAATGTTTACTATTGTGTTGTCCTTGGTTAGTCTTATGCTTGCTCTTGAACTCCTTGGACTCTTCTCTTTTATTAGGCTGCTTTATCCAACTTTGATGTGATGTTTTTTTGCTTTATCTTAGTATGCTTTATTTTTAGTTAATGATTTATTTTTATTATATTTTATTTTTAATTTGGTGACTTTACATCCCAATTGTAGTCCAGTCCCAGTCCTACCTTGCCTCATTTTTGCCCTCCTTCCTCCTCTAGACCTCAGAATGAGGGAGCCCTCCTCCCCTAACATCTGACCTCAGGCTATCATGTCTCATCTGGACTGTCTGAATCCTTTTCCTCTGTGGCCTAGCAAAGCTGTCCCACTAAGGGGAAGTGATCCACAAGTGGGTACCAGAGTCCATGTCAGAAGTAGTCCCTATTCCCCATATTATGGGACCCACAAGGAGACTGTGCTGCCTATCTACTACATCTGAGCATAGGTCTAGTTTGTTACCATGCATGGTCCTTGGTTGGTGCATTAGTCTCTGCAGCACTGCCCCTCCTCCACCTAGATTTGTTAACTCCATGAGTTTCATTATAGTGATCCTCTCCTTTCCAGCTCTTTCTATCTCCCAACTCTTCCAAAAGACTCCTTGAGCTCTATCCTAAAGTTTGGCTGTAGATCTCTGCATCTGCTTCAATCCACTGCAGGTTGGAGTCTTTCAAAGAATCTCTATGGTAGGTTCTGTCCTGTTCCTTCTCTTCAACTGCTTCCAGTTCTATCCTATTTGTACTTCTGAGTGATAATTAGGCATTTTCCCTACGGTCCTTCTTGTTATTTAGCTTCTTTATGTCTGTATATTGTAGTATTATTGTCCTGTGTTATGTGGCTAATATTTGCTTGTAAGTGAGTATATGCCATGTGTGTCCTTCTGTGTATGGTTACTTCACTGAAGAGAATCATTTCTAGTTCCATCCATTTACCTGCAAATTTCAAGAGTTCTTTGTTTTTAATAGTTGAGTAGTATTGCATTGTGTAAATTTACCACAGTTTCTTTATCTGTTCTTTGGTTGAGGGACATCTAGCTTATTTCTAGATTCTGGCTACTATGAATAAAGCTGCTGTGAACATACTTTAGCAAATGTTCTTGTTATATCATGGAACATCTTTTGGGTATATGCCCACGAGTGGTACAGTTGGGTCTTGAGAAAGAACTATTCTCAATTTTCAGAGAAAGTTCAAGATTGATTTCCAAAGTGATTGAACAAGTTTGCACTCCTACCAGCAATGTAGTAGTGTTCCGTTTCTTCACATTTTTGCTAGCATTTGCTGTCACTTGAGTTTCTGTTAGTAGCCATCTGATAAGTGTAAGATAGAATCTCAAAGTCATTTTGATTTGCATTTCCCTGATGAGAAGGAACATTGCACATTTCTGTAAATGTTTCTCTGCCATTCAATATTCTTATCTTGAGAATTCTCTAATTCTTTTTTTTTATTTTTTTTTATTAATTTATTTTTGTTACATCTCAATGTTCATCCCATCCTTTGTATCCTCCCATTCTTCCCTCCCTTCCATTTTCCCATTATTCCCCTCCCCTATGCCTGTTCCTGAGGGGGATTACCTCCCCCTGTATATGCTCATAGGGTATCAAGTCTCTTCTTGGTAACCTGCTGTCCTTCCTCTGAGTGCCACCAGGTCTCCCCCTCCAGGGGACATGGTCAGATAACTACATTTTTTAATTGGATTATTTGGTTTGCTGGTGTTTAATTTCTTCAGTTTTTATGCATTTTAGATATTAGCTCTCTATCAGATGTAGGTTTGGTGAAGATCTTTTCCCAGTCTGTAGGCTGTCATTTTCTTCGGTTGACAGTTTCTTTTTACCTTACATATGCTTTTTAGCTTCATGAGATCTCATTTATTAATGGTTGATATTAGAGCCTGAGTTGTTGGGATTATGTTCAGGAAATTGTCTCCTCTGTCAATGAACTCAAGGCTCTTCCCCATTTTTTCTTCCTACAGATTTAGTGTGCCTGATTTTATGTTGAGATTTTTGTCTACTTGGACTTTAGTTTTGTGAAGTGTGACAAATAAGGGTCTATGTGCATTTTTCTACAAGTAGACATCCAGTTAGACCAGCACCATTTGTTGAAGATGCTGTCTTTTTTCCATTGTATGATTTTGCCTTCTTTGTTAAACATAAAGTGTCCATAGGTATATCAGTTTATTTCTGAGTCTTCTACTCAATTGTATTGATCCAACTCTCTGTTTCTATGCCAGTATCATACAGATTTTATTACTGTTTCTCTATAGTATATCTTGAAATCCAGGAGTGAGATACCTCCAAAAAATCCTTTAATGTATAGGATTATCTTAGCTATTCTGTTTTTTGTTTTGCTTTGTTTTTTCATATGAAGTTAAGAATTGTTCTCTCAAAGTCTGTAAAAAACTATGTTGAAATTTTGATGGGAGTTGCGCTGAATTTGTAGTTTGGATTTGTTAAGATGGTCATTTTTACTATTGTTAATTGTACCAATACATGAGTATGGGAGATCTTTCCATCTTCTCCTATCTTCTTCAATTTCTTTTTGCAGAAACATGATTTTTTTCATTCAAGTCTTTTACTTGCTTGCTTAGGATTACACAAAGATAATTTATAGGTTTTTTTTTTTTTTTTTTTTTTGGCAATTTTGAAGGGTGTTGTTTCCCTAATTTCTTTCTCAGCCTGTTTGTCTTTTGTATAAAGGAGGGTTACTCATTTTTTTATAGTTGATTTTGTATCCAGCCACTTTGCTGAAGGTATTTGTCAGCTGTAGGAGTTCCCTGGCAAAAATTTTGAGGTCACTTTTATATACTATCAAATCATATGTGAATAGTGATACTTTGACTTCTTCCTTTCCAATTTGTATCCATTTGATCTCCTTTAGTTGTCTTATTCTGCTATCTAGGACTTCAAGTACTATATTGATGTGATACAGAGAGTGAGCAGCCTTGTCTTGTCCCTGATTTCAGTGGAATTGATTTAAGTTTCTCTCCATTTAGTTTGATATTTCCTATGGGCTTTCTGCATATTACCTTTAATATGTTTATGTGCCTTGTATCCCTGATATCTCCATGACTTGTATATGTCTGTGCATGCATGTATCTGTATTTTTTTTTCACATATTGATGCTAGAAGAATGACCATGAGTATCTTCCGTTATGACTTTCAACATCATTTTTGAGACATGATCTCTCCCTGATGCTGGAGTTCTTAAATTCAGCTGTTTTGGCTACAGAGAGTGCTCTGAAGATTGGGCTGACATTGCAGCCAGAGTGCTGGGGCTCCAGATGCATTGTAAGTGCTGGGCTTCTCAATGCAGGTTTCCATGCTTACATAGCAATCATTTCACACATTGACTTATCTCTCAAATCCTTGTTTTGTTGTGATCTTATGGTAGGATCTTTTTTTCCCTTCAGGGCCGAAAACTTGCTTTATAAACTGTGCTTCAACTTGATATCCTCCTGTCTCAGTTTCTAATGTGCTAGGGTCACAGGTCCTTTCTGTCACACACCCAATATACTCCAACATCTTCAGAAGTGAATTCCAAACTTACTATCTGAAAAAGTGTAAGTTGCACAACTCTGTTCACAATGCAGCAATTCAAACATATAAAATAAAACACAAACTTTCCAATCTGTCACATATGTCACAATCCAAATGGCATGTACAAACAACATGCTCAGTTCAAGTCTTTCAAACCGTCAAGCCACATACACAAATTTCCTTTGCTTCTGCAGTTTCAAGTAAGTTATGCTATATGTCTTGATTTACCATGAAAGTTAAGTGACACTCTATATGCAAACACAAATTATTAAAATTTGACAGCTGGCAAATTAGGCTAACATCTGGTAACAAATCATTCCTGACAGTTCAATTGTACACGTCTTATTGCATAGCTATTAATATTATGAACAGCAAAATGTAAAAATCATAGCACTTGATGAACATATTCCCTGAAGAGATCGAAGGAATGCTGTGTTTATCTTGAAGTGTAAGAAGTGTCAGGCTTTCATGTCTGAAGCTTGATGTAGATTCGAGCCATATAGCTATCAACGCGGGTGGCAACACACAGTGCTACAAGCTAAAAAGAGGCATGAAAATTTGTGAATTTTGGTTGACAAGATAATATATTTATAGGACTGTGTGGTGGGAAATATGTAACAGAGTGACACTAAAGTGGAGGCAGAAATAACAATATAAAATTACACTACATAACTCTATGCTCTTTCTAGTGTTGGCTAAAAGCTATAGAAAAGGAAAATTTCATTTGGCCTTCAAAAACAATCGAGTTTTCAAATCTATTAAGTGGTTGATTTATCTCTTACTCAACTGCCTGGAGTTCAGATACTGATATGATTTACTGTTGCTGATACAAAGAAAGGAGGAGATGGCACTCTACCTTTAGCTTTTACTATGATCACTTGGACCTGCACACATTGACCTATGTTTTGAAAAAAACACTGTGAAATACGTTAGACCAAAAACATTAACCAAAAGTTAAATGTAGCCCATGTAATAAGAGCTGAAATTGGATGTGGCCACCTGTGTGTGAGTTCTGCTGGTGTTCTTTCTCCTCATCATTCTTCTGAGGTTCTTTCATAGCTCCGGATTACACTTTTTTTTTTCTGACTCAGGACAAATTTTTACTTTGCTCTAAATATATACTCAATGAACTAATTTCCTAAATCATAAAAGATAAATGATGTTTATGGCCCTTCTTTCTGTACATGAGACAGTTACCAACCAAGATAATACAATTAAGAAAAAAACTCACTGATTGCATGAATTGATGGTGGTAAAACTTTTGAGGAACAAAAAATAAACTTCACCAAAGATGTTGTGGACTAAAAGTTTCTCAAGCAGATGAGAGATCCCAGGTATGCAGCAGATGGGAGAATAGGGAGTCTGAATGTCACCTATATGTAGGTAGGATCAGGAAAAATGCCTTTCTGTTGTTTCAGGGTTTGCAGGAAGAGACTATGGAACTGACATATCTAAAAATAATCAAAGACTGAGAATTCATTTGCTTTCCCATTTTCATAGATAATTTATGGATGAGTTTTCTGCTTCCTTCACACCCGAGCCTCAATTTGCTTCCAAATACATCAAGTGTGAGATCTAGTGCACAGTGGGCCTGGGCTCCTAGGGAAATTCTGTACTGTTTAAAATGTGTTAGAAATTCGTATTTTAAATTTGCCACGAATATCTAAGTAACCTATATGGATTTTATATGTAAGAGTAGAAATCAAATTTCATAATTATTTTAAAAAGAGGGTAAGTCCTGAGTCATGACTCTTTGTAGCATATGTGCTGATCCCCAATACAGAGTCCCTAGAGATGAACTCTTTGCATGCTTTGGATTTTAGCAGTAGGTACTCATTTGAGTGAAAATGAAATGCCAACCTTTTAGTTATAGCTTTTGTGATTCATATTTATAATTCTTTTTCTCTTTTACCTTTGCCTCTTTTGGGGGGTTGGGGGGAGGGGAATAGCGAAGTTCTTCAGCAGACTGAAAGAAATGTGCTTTCTTTTGCATTTTCAAAAGATTTGTTTTTAATCTTTCTGGAATCCTGGGTTAGTAGTGCAGAGAGTCTTCTTCATACTGAAAGTAAACAGAACCAGTGAGTTCAGTTTTATAATAACATTTATTAAGACCGAGTAATTGTTTATGTAAAATAGTATTTCATGTTTTTCTTCTTCAGTTATTTTCTCGGGCTTGCAAGATTGTTAAACTAAACAGTTCTCAGTGGAGAGGGCTTTCTGGCTTAATTGAGAGACTGTCATCACATAGCTGCAGTAGAGATATGTTGCTGGTGGACACTGAACAGGCAGAAGGGCAGGGAAGTTTTGAGCTCAGATGTGGGAATCAAGTTATAAGGCTAAAGTTAGGGATAATTAACATGTACATAGGGTTTAATTTCTTAGGAAAATATTCTATTGTACAGCAAATAGAAAAGTATAGTGATTTGTTTGAAATACTTTCTCTTTAAAATGTATAGACACTGTGAAAGAGCTGCCAGATCGACAAGGGTTAAGTGTAAATAATTTTCTGGAAAAAAAAAGCTATTGACAAAGCTCTATGACACATAAAAGCAAACAAGAGAGTAATAGCTATATTAAAAGTAGAAATAAGGGGCTTGTTTCAGTAATAAAAAACTATTAATATACCAACAAGTATGGTAAAGTAGAGAGGAGCACTGTGGCACTGTAGTAATTATAAGTAGGAGGGATTTTCTGGCATGAAGATATTGAATATACAAAATATTGACATCTTATGCAAAAATAAGAGCTTAGTCAGGGAGTATGTGCTTAAAACTTCCCTCACAGTCATGAAGAAGCAGATCAGGGGGTGTGGTCTACAGGGGAATAAGAAAGGATGGTGTCAGTTGCTGCCATTCTTTCCAAAGGTTTTATTGTCTAGTACTATTGTCACATTATTACCCGTAGTGGGAATTTTATCTCCCTCATGTGCAAAATTGTTTTGGTGTTCAAACAGGTTCATAGTTGTAAATTACCAAGTGAAATAATTACTCAACTTCATAACACACCCCACTTTGGACAGATGCAGACAGTGAATAAAGATCATGATGATACAAGCACTAACATGTGCCCAACATGTCACACCTCCTAAGGGAAATGCTTCATTAAATTAGGCATTCTTATACCCGGTCTTGTCTTTTTCTTACTGCAAAATAATGCGATTAAGTGAGTGACACAAAAATGACTGTTCATTTGCTTCCACACCATACAAATGAAAACCATCACCATGATGTAAATTGTTAGCTTGCACTTCATTGATTGTTAGGGTGCACATTTATTGATCAGTATTTGGTTCCTAACAGTCACCCAGCACAGAATAGGTAATGAATGATGAGTTTGATGGGAACATGAATAGATGTAAGTAAATCTCCATGATATCTTATCTACAATCAACTTTGTCTGGTGTAGTTAATTGAAAATAATCTGTTAGTATGAAAAATATAGTAGACATACTTACAGAACAAACCATTTTTACCAAAGCAGGGGAAATAGGAGAGTTTTCTTTTTTAAAATAAAGAGAAAAGAAAAGGGAACAGGCTGGTAGCAGGAACAGTAATGAAACATGCCATTTTCTTTGTTTCATCATTTTCCAACAATCTCCTTTCCTTTATCTTGAGTTATATTCATTACCATCAAAGCAGGTCAGTGCTTTCCCACTGCACAAGCTTGATGATTCCTTGGAATCTCAGCCTCTTCTCTTACTGAAAAGATGTGTATCTTAAGAGCTTCATAAATTCAATTCCCATACGTGATTTCTATATACCCAGCTATGCTCTGTAAAAAATCTCTGAACATACTGTGCCCATTTTTACTCATGTTCTCAGAATGTGTCAAAACATCTATAAAAGTGACCATAAAATTTTAATTCCCATCCAAATCCAAGAACAGAATGGAAATATGTTGTGCTCATATATGAAATTACTAAAGGATAAATGAGGATATTATATTTAAATCACTTCAAGGGGAAAAGTATTTTAATTTGTACATATTTTAATTTAATAAATGGAAGTTTTTTCAGAAATATTTTTCTGGTCCACGTTATTTTATATGTCACAACTGTTTTTCAGAAAATATATGATGTAATATTTTAATCTAGGGAACTGAATGCAACTAGCGAAAACCTTGATACCTTAGGAAGGTTTAAAAAATATGTCTCTGGCATGTCTCATGTCACACAATGGTCCCAAGGATATATATTGAGAGTGTGTGTTCCTCCTACCATATGGCAGGGCTCCCTCCTGTGATTATTGCAGTGACAGCAGCAGGTGGGTGGATATTACTGTACTAACAGGTCATTATACTTCTATCTGGAACCACAGTGCACAGAGAGATGACTCCAAGAAATCACAAGATGAAAAACAAACATTCTGATGAGACAATAGTATCTTAGACTATAATTCTGAGACCATGATATCCTCACTTGAATTATGCTAGTTTAAAAAAAATCTTATTACATGTCCACACTACAACAACATGGGAAATGGAATAGATTAAGAAGCAAGAGGTAGGAAAAGGATTTGATTGAAGAAATACAAAGAAAGAGGCAGAGAGCCTTAGTTGGACCCAGGATGCCTTGTCCATTCTTGCTAGAAGGAAAAGCTATTGTAAAGAGGAGGTGTTCTTATTTTTAGCTCTAAAAACAACAATCAGGGTTTTCCTGAAAGTTTGGGCTGAGGATTTTCAGGAGCTATGCAATACACCACACACCCAAGGGCATTGGGCTCCCATACTGAAAGGCAGATTACTACTTGGGCTTTGTCCTTTATTGTCATTGTAAGTCCTAAACCAGTTATTTACATCACTAAACCTCCATCTTTAAAATGGAGCTCAAGCACAAGCTATGCCCAACTTAAAAGGCTTTTGGGAGGCTGAACTGAAAAGATGCAAGGAAAGCCCTTTTATGATGTGCTGCCATGTAGTCCAAGTGTTAAGACCATGGAATTTAGCTAGTCTTTTAAATCTCTGCCTTATCACTTACTGACAGTACAGCCCTGGGCACACTACTCTAAATCTCTAGATTTCATTCCCCCAAATGAAATGAATGGTACGCTCATTCTATACAGTTCAGGAAATTATAGTGAGGAGGAACTAGAATGTAACAACTATGTAAAGTGTTTAACAGAATGCTGAGAGGGAATGCTCAATGATTAAACACTGCTTCTGCTATTATCTCATAGAAGGTATTGTTTAGTTAACAGCAGGATCAACTCACTTCTTACCTGGTGAAAAAAAATAATATGGTTTATTTAGATGAGAGTGAGGGAATATTCTGTTTTGGTTTCTGTTGCTGTGACCAAGAACCATTTGGGGAGAGAAGGGATTATTTGGCTTAAAAGTCTTGAACACGGTTGGTCTTTAAGGAAAATCATGGTAGTAACCCAAGCTAGGAGCTCCTATGTTGATCAATGAAAATACTCCACATATTTACATTACAGAAATTCTGATGGAGATGCCTCCTTAATTAAGGTTTTCTGTTTCCAGATTACTCAAGTTTGTATCAAGTTGACAATAAACTAACCAGGACAATAAGGCAGAAATGAAGGGAAGGAACATAGGGAGACAGTTTATCTTAATGTCAACAATATCTATACAAATTTCAGTCTGCTTTTACTACCCTAAGCATAAATACATTCTTGAATGAGAATACTACTGTTTAATTTAATTTAATATTTCCTTAAAACAGAATTTAAAACGCTAGCCAGACTGATTTTGCAACTCATTATATAGCCATAATGTCTCAAATTTGTGATTCTCCTGCCTCAGATTTCTAAATACTGAGAATACAGATGTGAACTACCATATCTAGTTAGTTGTTATTTTTTGTAAATGATTCAAGAATACTAACTTGAGCTAATACCTACCCAGTCATCTAAAATAGTCCTTAAATGATCTGGGCATTAAAATATACACACTAAACAAAAACTCTTGCTATAGGTCCCACTAACATCAGGAGTCTGTTACCTATTTAAAATTTAATTTAAATGCTATAGAAAAATTAAATTACTATTGGCTTCATGGAAAATAAGTCAGTAGGAAGTTTCTGAAAAAAATAAGCTCCTAGAGAAAAGGTAGCTTTTATTTTACTTGTAATTTTTAAAAATCTTTTTAAAAATTTGTGGCAATGTATTTCTGTTTGTGTTTAAGTGTTCTATGACTGTGCCCAGTGCTGTGGAGGCCAGAGGAGGGCATTAAATCCCCTGTAAATAGATACATGGATTATTGTGGGCTTCTGAGAACTGAATTTGTGTCCTTCATGAGAGAAAAAAAAAACTCCTCTTCACAACTACGCCATCTTTCCAGTCCATTCCCTTCATATCTAACTGTCTGTCTGTCTGTCTGACTGTCTGCCTGTCTATCTATCTATCTATCTATCTATCTATCCATCCATCTATGCATGCTCTGTGTGTGTGTATGTGTGTTTGTGTTCTTGTGCTGTGTGTAGAGCTCAGAGAACAGCTTTCACAAGTTAGCTTTCTCTCTTCCCATGGGACCAATTGATCAAACTCAAGTCCTCTGGCCCCATGGCAAACACCTTTACCCACTGAGTCCAGACACCAGCACAAACAACTATTAAACTATTGTGCTCTCTCCACATTTGCTAGGAGGAGGCAGCAGTAGACAAGTTTTTAAAAGGGATTTTCTGACACTCCATTTTATGAACACTGTCCTACCTTCAGTATCCCTGCTCTGTGGGCAAAGTCCCCAGTGGGGCTTCCTTGTTGGCCCATTAACTCTGCTGAGCATATGCTTTGTCACTGCTAAACAGCCTCAGTTCCCAATTACAGGGTAATAGCATCATTAGTTTTACCATCGTTATTTACTTATAACGATAAGAAACAGAAAATATTGGATAAAATTGGGGGGGTAATTTGTGTCCAATAGAGCTTTAATTTTTATGAACATACCCATATGCACCTGCATGGCTCAGCTCATTAATAGAGACAGGAACTACCCAATGCTCAGCAGTCAGCAATGAATTTCAATTGCTGTTGAGGAAGGAGGAACTGAGAGAGTGTGATTACCCTACCTTTTCTATTAACTCAAATCAGAGGCTGTGGCCAGGAAAGTTCACAGGTAATTGTTGTTTCTACCCTGCAGGGCTGGTCATCACCAAGGAACACATCCTTAAAAAGAAAATAAAGACCATAAAAGCTATGTTCAAGTATAAGCATACTTTTCAGAAAAAAATCTTTTTTTTTCTTTAATTTATTGAGCTTACAACTCAATTGTTATCCCATCCCTTGTATCCTCCTGTTCCTCCCTCCCTCCCACTTTCACCCTATTCCCCTCCCCTATGTCTGTGACTAAGGGAGCCTTTCTCCCCCATTATATGATCACAGCCTCTCAAGTCTCATCTTGGTAGCCTGCTTATCCTTTCTCTGAGTGCCACCAGGCCTCCCCACCAAGGGGAAGTATGTGAAAATCAGTACCCACTCTCCACTCAACTGTGAAGAATGTCCTGTTCATTGGCTATATCTGAGTAGAACGCTGTTGTTACTGCATTCATTGTCCTTGTTTGGTGCAGTAGTTTGAGAAGATGCTCCTGGGCCCAGACTGTTTCTATTTCTTTACGGGAAATGGGACTATTTAGTTTGTTTATCTGTTCTTGATTCAATTTTGGCAAGTGGAATTGATCAAGAAAATTGTCCATTTCCCTTAGATTTTCAAATTTTGTGGCATATATGCATTTGAAGTAGGATCTTATGATTATTTGTATTTCTGCAGTGTCTGTTGTTATGTCTCCCTTTTCATTTCTGGTTTTGTTGATTTTGATAGTGTCTCTCTGCCTTTTAGTTAGTTTGGCTAATAGTTTGTCTGTCTTGTTGATTTTCTTAAATAACCAGCAATTGCTTTCCCTGATTCTTTGAATTGTTTTCTTTGTTTCCAATTTATTGATTTCAGACCTGAGTTTGATTATTTCCAGCTGTTTATTCCTCTTGGGTGTTTCTGCTTCTTTTTTTCTAGGACTTCCAGGGGTGTCCTTAAGTTGCTTATGTGGGATGTTTCCAATTTATTTATAAAGGCACTTATTGCTATGAATTTTCCTCTTAACACTGCTTTCAATGTGTCCCACATATTTGTGCATGTTGTTCCTTCATTATCTTTGAATTTCAGGAGGTCCTTAATTTCTTTCTTTCTTTTATTTCTTCCCTTACCCAGATGTCATTAAGTAGAGAATTATTTAGCTTCCACATGTGTAGGCTTTTTGTTATTTCTGTTGCTGTTTAAGTCCAGTGTTAGACCATGGTGATCTGAAAGAATACAGGAATTATTTCACTCTTCTTGTATCTGTTGAGACTTGCTTTGTGACCTGATATGTGATCACTTTTGGAGGAGGTTCCATGGGCATGCTGAGAAGAAGGTATAATTCTTTCTGTTTGGGTGAAAAGTTCTGTAAATATCTGTTACATCCATTTGATGCATGACGGCTTAGTTTCTATTTCAATGACCTATGCTTCAGTGAGAGTGGGGGTTGAAGTCTCCCACTATTAATGTGTGGGGATCGATGTGTGGTTTCAGATTTGTTAATAGTTCTTTTACAAATATGGATGCCCCTGTATTGGGAGCATAGATGTTCAGAATTCTGATGTCATCTTCCTTGACTTTACCTTGACTTCTTTTCATGGTGTCCTTGATTTCTAGGACGTTTTGTGTCAGGAATTTTTCATATTTAGCATTTTCTTTGATGGTTGCTTTGAGATCTACTATTATATTTTCTAGTCCCATGATTTGTTCCTCTGTTTCCTGGGTTCTGTTAGAGAAGCTCATCTCTGAGTTGCTTACTTTCTTCTTTAAGGCCTCTCATTCCTGTTTTTCTTCTGTCTATGCTTTTATCATATATTATATTTTCACCTTCAGATCTTGAACTGTTTTATCGACTGCCTTCATCTGTTTGTTTGTATTTTCCTGAATTTCTTCCAGTGCCTTTCTTAAGGCCTCTTTTATGTCTTCAACCTATTTGGCTGCATCTTCCTGTATTTATTTACAGATTTTGTTTGTTTCTTCCATTATCATCTTCATTACTAAGGATCTGAGGTCATTTTCTTGTGTTTTGACTGTATTTTGGTTCTCAGGGTTGCTTTCTTTGGGATAGATGGGATCTGGAGTTGTCGAATTGTTTTGGTTTATGTTGCTTGCATTCTTATGCTGTCCTTTAGTCATCTTGCAGTCTCTAATATTGGGAGGAAGCTTCTGGTGTCCTTTACCGGTTGTTGAGAGTGGATAGTTGGTGAGTGATTATAGGTCATATGCCCTTGCCTGTGGGAATCAGGGACTTCTTCCCTGGAATAGGCTCGTGACCTGGTTTCAGCTCCAGGAGACTTTGCTCTACAACTTAGGCTCCTGACTGATTCAGCAGAGGTAGGCTTCTGCCTGGTCCCATTCATGCAACTGATGCAATTCAGATCAGCTGTACTGGGACCATAGTTTAATTTTCTGAACCAACAACTTAGGGCTGTCCAATCTCTCTCAAGAGCATAGGAGATCCTGCCAGGCTGTAGGGTCTGGCCAAGGTGGGTTCTAACTGCCCAAGTCTGCAGGCTTGGTCCACAACAGCTGGCAGCATGGCTCAGGATTGCACCTGTTCAGACTGTGTGCAGCCCACGGTATGCCTGGGCTAGGTGGTCCCAGCCACCTAGGCTACCCTCAGCCTGGAGCCCTCCGTAGACTGCCATGAAGCAGGTGGTAGAGGGACTGAGCACAGATTTACCTGTTTCCCTGAGATCTCCCCAGGCCAGGATCTCCAGTGTTCCACCACCCCACACACTGATTTTGGGTATAGAGGCCAGCTGCAGTCAGCAGGTGGATTTTGTTATAAACTCTGGGAGTGGGCTCAGGACCTCCATGGGTTGTTGGTTGACCCAGGCCCAGGCCTGCTGGTGGTCTGCACTGTGCAGGACCCCACTCACCTAGTATTTTTTTCTTTTTCTTTTTAGATTTATTTATTTATTATTCATACAGTGTTCTGCCTCCATGCCAGAGTAGGGCACCAGATTTCATCATAGATGGTTTTGAGCCACCATTAGGTTGCTGGGAACCAAACTCAGGACCTTTGGAAGAACAAACAGTGCTCTTAACCTCTGAGCCATCTCTCAGAAGTCTGTGCCTCCAGTTAGGTCCCTGGCCTCCATGCAGTAGATAAGATACAGTGCATGATAAGTGTTGCCATCTTGGAACTCTCCTCAGAAAACTTCCATAGCCCCCACTTACTGAAGGAAAAATATCTCAGGTTGAATTAAAAAGAAGTTAACAGAAACTTTCTGAATGTCTGGACTCTATTAGAGAAACTTCACAATTCAACCTCACAATTGTTATAAGTGCTAATGATTTCCTGCTGGGCTTGATTTGATTTAGAATAAAAATGTGTGGCATTTATGTGTTTTTTTTTTTTTAAACATAGAAAACTGACATTTTTTTAATGCTTTCCCTACTTCCATTCTGTATCAACATAGCAAAATATTTTATTATGCGGTGAGTACCGTCTATCCATATGTCATAAAATTATGATATGATAATAGGAAGAATTCTTTTAACTGTATAATTTCCAAAGCACTTTAAATAGCTCCATATGATCCTCAAATCCTCTGGCCCATTGTGGAGACAGACTAGCTTCTATCCCTGTTTACAAATGAGTAAATGAAGCCATAAAACTTTTTCATACACCCTTTGCAATGCAGTCATTTTAATATCACCTTATCTGAACATTATGTGTCCATCTCTGTATATGGAAAATTGGTTTTTAATCTTTAAAAATAATCTCTAGAATTATTTTGGCTCCATTTTCTAATATCATATTTTGTTATTTTTCTGTTCACCAACTAAGTGTTTTTGCCAAATTCATTCATCATAACACTAAGATGTTTCTTCATGCCATGCTGAGACATCTACTGGCTTCTTCCCACTTTGCTCCACAATTTGTCATGTGTCGCTTCCCAGAGCTTTATTTTGTGATGCATCTGTTCTGAGAGCTCTGTTTGTTTTTTCTTTGCTACAGCAGGCCAGCACACCAAGGAAACATGGTTGTGAAATGTTACTTAATTCAGATTTACATTTATTTTGGCCAAATGTGTAATATTTTCCCTTCTTTATTTTTAAGTACTGTTTAGCTGTATACAACCACTATCTTCTAATTTGAAATTTTGCAAGAATAACTAGGAACAAAACAGTTTTTAAGGAAGACTCTAGAGCACAGTGGGTATAGTTTAAGCAGTGACTAGCCTGTGCATGTAGATTTTGAATTCTTATTTTCTAAACTTTGTACTTCATTGACTTAGTTACTGTTACTGTGTGGTATGTGTGCCCATGCTACTGAATGCATGCAGTGGTCAGAGAGCAGCTATGGGATTTGCTCTCCCTTTCCACCATGTGGTCTTAGGGATCCAGCTCAATCTCAGGTTGCCAGGCTGCAGCCATTACTAAACAATTTCTCTGGCCCTGAATTTATATTTTTATTTTTTGTGCTACCAGCTAAATCTTTGTTGAAGAGATGAATATTTGAGATCATTTATTATATTCCTGATAGAATAAGGGGGACTATAATAGAAGCATTGCTGACCAGCTTTTGGTGAGTTTGATTTGCATGGTATCATTTGTATTTCACTTTTGTTATGATTGAAAAGGAAAAAGAACTATTATAATTACTGCTCCTTTTGTTTTAGTAAAAGTTGAATGGCAACTTTAAGGTGGCAAGACTATGAAACATGAAAGTACAACTATCTAATTTTCCACTTACAGGTCCACACATTGCATGATCTGTTCCATTGTCTGGTGTGCTGGGAAACAACTACATTTGTTTAGATGTAGAAACCTTTCTATATTTATGAATTATAATAGAGTACTTCACCTCGTTGGTGCATTGTGATGAATTATTCCTGATTTTCCACCTCAGCTCTGAGAGTATTGAGCTTGGAAAGGTAATATCTTCAAAACTTATCATTACATTACAAAATGCCCCTTGGCTCACCTGTGAAACTCATACAAAACAAGTCTTCACATAGCTGTTGAGCACTTTTGAACATTTTGAATTGTAGGTTTCTACCTGGAGATTTCTGAGCAGTGTAGAAAATTCTCATGTGCATGATATTAGCTCCCATGCTCCCTTAAGCAAGTTTCCTTTAGAGGACCTCTAGAATAAGAACAGAAATAGTCTCTGTACTCTAAGTTCTATGTTGTGATTAATTTTGCCTGAACCAGGGATGGAAGTCTAACTCTGGTCCTTAGCACCATCAAATCTTCAAGGCTTATGCTTTTTGCTAAAGAACAATGCTGATGAAAACTGAAGGCTACAAAAAGCATCTGGTCCCTGATGAGCTTTTATGGACCATTCAATGAACAATGAATTATACTGTAATTCTGTTGCTATAGGTGCCTTTGTAGTTGATGTATTTAGATACACCTCTGTCATGGGATTCACAGACAAAACTCTTACAGACTCTGGAAAATGGAGATAAAAGAAAAAGTCTTTCATATTTAGAACATCTCAGCCTCTCAATGGAAAATTCTCAAGGACCATGGCGTTCATGAGTTCTGCAAAGTGATATCCTCTCTCTCTCTCTCTCTCTCTCTCTCTCTCTCTCTCTCTCTCTCTCTCTGCTTTTATTCTTACTGCTTGTAGAATGTATATGTACTCAGAAATCACTCACTTCATACTTCATTTATATAATATCTGATCACTAGAAAATATCTCAGTGTTTGTATCATGACCTTAGAAGCATTTACTATTTACCTCTCATTTTGTGTCATTGAAACCTTTTGAAATGAATCTGAACTCATACTTGCCTTCAACTTCCTACCTCCCCTCTCTTATGAAATGCTTCGAAAGTAATTTAAAGATGACTGCTTATTTACTCAGTGGCTCATTTCTTTTCTAATGAATTGAGTTGAGTTCTATAGGAGTGAACAAGTACCTGAGCAGTCCTGGCTGGGGTACCATCAAGCACCTATCAGATCTTATTTTATTGTACATGTCACTGTTGCAAGAACTTCCAGTCATATCACCCAATGCTTACACTATCTATTTAAGTCACCTTCTGCATAACCTTTATTCATGCCATGAATTCAAGGCTCTTTTCCCTTATGGCAAAATTCTAAAGTTTTCTTGATTTTCATTCTTGTACTTGCTCGACTTAAATCTATTTTCTTTTCTTTTGATGCTTTCCCACTATTTTTTGTAGTAGAAGAAACTAAATAAGCTGGAAAGTGGCATCACACTGTACATTTCAATCATAGGTGATGCTTTTTATGCACACACTTTTGTATAATACGAAAACAATTATAAATCCACCTGGTATAAGACAGAATTTTTTTATTAATTTATTCTTGTTACATCTCAATAGTTATCCCATCCCTTGTATCCTCCCATTCTTCCTCCCTCCCATTTTCCCCTTATTCCCCTCCCCTATGACTGTTCCTGAGGGGGATTACCTCTCCCTGTATCTGCTCATAGGGTATCAAGTCGCTTCTTGGTAACCTGCTGTCCTTCCTCTGAGTGCCACCAGGTCTCCCCCTCCAGGGGACATGGTCAAATGTGAGGCACCAGAGTACATGAGATAATCATATCCCACTCTCCACTCAACTGTGGAGAATGTTCTGACCATTGGCTAGATCTGGGTAGGGGTTTAAAGTTTACCGCCTGTATTATCCTTGGCTGGTGCCAGAGTTTGAGCGGGACCCCTGGACCCAAATCTGCCTATCATAATGTTCTACTTCTAGGTTTCTAGGACCCTCTGGATCCTTCTACTTTGCTATTCTCCCATGCTTCTCTCATCTAGAGTCCCAATAGGATGTCCTCCCATCTGTCCCAGTTTCCTGGTAAGTGAAGGCTTTCATGGGACATGCCCCTTGGGCTAGCATGCAGATATAAGTGAGTATATGCCATTTGATCATTTCTAGCTCAATCCATTTATCCACAAATTTCTGGAATTCCTTGTTTTAATAGCTGAATAGTATTCCACAGTGTATATGTACCACAGTTTCTTTATCCGTTCTTCTACTGAGGGACACTTAGCCTGTTTCCATGTTTTGGCTATTATGAATAAGGCTGCTATGAACATGGTTAAGCAAATTTTCTTGTTGTGTGCTGGAGCATCTTCTGGGTATATTCCAAGGAGTGGAATAGCTGGGTCTTGAGGAAGCCCTATTCTCAATTTTTCTGAGATAGCACCAGATAGATTTCCAAAGTGGCTGTACTAGTTTGCATTCCCACCAGCAATGAAGGAGTGTTCCTCTCTCCCCACATCCTGCCAGCATGTGGTGTCACTTGAGTTTTTGATCTTAGCCATTTGATGGGTGTAAGATGGAATCTCAGAGTTTTTTTGATTTGCATTTCCCTGATGACTAAAGAGGTTGAGCGTTTCTTTAAGTGTTTCTCAGCCATTTGATATTCCTCTGTTGAGAATTCTCTGTTTAGTTCCAAGCCCCATTTCTCAATTGGGTTATTTGGTTTGGTGGTGTTGAATTTCTTGAGTTCTTTATATATTTTGGATATTAGACCTTTGTCAGATGTAGGGTTGGTGAAGATCTTTTCCCAGTCTGTAGGCTGTCACTTTGTTCTCTTGACAGTGTCTCCTGCCTTACAGAAGCTTCTCAGCCTCATGAGGTCCCATTTATTAATTGTTGACATTAAGGCCTGGGCCGTTGGTGTTCTGTTCAGGAAGTTGTCTCCTGTGCCAATATGTTCCAGGCTCTTCCCCACTTTTTCTTCTAAGTGACTTAGTGTCTCTGGTTTTATGTTGAGGTCTTTAATCCACTTGGATTTGAGTTTTGTGCAAGGTGACAAATATGGGTCCAGTTGCATTTTTTTACACATAGACCTCCAGTTAGACCAGCACCATTTATTGGAGATGCTATCCCTTTTCCATTGAATGGATTTGGCTTCTTTGATAAGACAGAATTTTATCATGGCAACTGGCCTATAATTGCCATTTTTATCTCTATTTTATATTCCTTGCCTATAGCCACTGAAGAGTTTTGAACGTTGCCAATACTCTGTTCTTACATAATGAAAATTTTGGGAGCAAAGATATTGTTAATCAGGAAGAAAGCATAGAACTGGAATAATTTTGAATTGTGGCAGTTTAATGTTTAGAAAAGAGGTTATAACTACTTTTAATTACTTAACCATGGTTGTGGTACATGTTCCATTTTCCTTTTGGAAAATAATATTTTTAAATCTTTACAAATTTTTATTTTCTAAAATGTTGCAAATTAAAAATTTAGCCAGGTGTGGTGGTGTGTGCCTTTAATCCCAGCACTCAGGAGGCAGAGGCAGACCAATTGCTGTGAGTTTGAGGCCAGCCTGGTCTACAAAGTAAGTCCAAGACAGCCAAGGCTAACACAGAGAAACCCTGTCTCAAAAAACCAAAAACAACAACAACAAAAAATTTTATATACAATGTAAGTCTTTTAAATAAATGGTCAGTGAACATAAAATATATCAAAGTGTTTTCAAATATTTTGGAAGCTCAACATAGCATATATATAAATGATTGATGCTTTTTGTTTTCTTTTTTATATTATTTAAGAAATAAAAAACATTCAAAAATTATTTATTATTACTGGATATGTGTAAGGGCTTACCTACATGTATGTATGCATACTCCATGTATGACTTGTGAACATAGAGATCAAAACAGACTGGTAGACACACAAAAACTAAAGTTATGAAAGACTGTAAGCCACCATAACAGTACTAGGAACTGAGCTTATGCCCTCTGCAACAGGACATGAGCAACAGAGTTCTTTTTAAATGTTCTTTTATGTATTACTTGAGAAAGTAACTGCTGAAAGTTCTCCCTAATCCTCTACAAATTATTTTTAATGACCAAATATAAGGTCATTAACATTATTATTTGACAGAGAGTGGGTTACATTGCATATCCTCCATCATCCAAATAAAGGTTCACCAGAAATTTCATATCCTGTCTATTTTAAAGTATTTGAAATACAAAAATTCTAATACATTTGCAAACAAAACTAGGAAATTTATTATTAAAAAGGGAGAGTTGAAAATCTAAGCCAACTTATTATTTTTTTTCATAAATGGGTATACAAATGAGCATATTTACAGTAGGAAAATAGTTTAGATACACATACAATTGAAAGAGAAAATCTCTTTTATTGTATAAAACATTCAAATGCACATGATCTGATTTTAGCTGGAGAGCCAACCCCCTTTCTCTGCCTCCCAATATACATGGAAGGAATTTAAAATTCAAGAGTCAGGACATAAAACTCAGTCAGATGAGCAATTTCTTAAGCATAGATTAGCACTCAAAGCCTCTTTATTTGCCTATGTACATGCAGTGTATTCGCTGAGTTTTCCCTTAAACATGCCACACATAAATACAAGTTTCTAAGCATGATAATTCTATTTATCAAATATATAAAGACTTCATAATACACGCTACTAAGCTGTATTTCTCCCTCTCTATCTCAGCTCTCTTGCTTTCTCTCTTCCCAGAAGAGGGTGTCTGATCCTCCTGGGACTGTGATTTCACATTGTTGCTAACTGGATATTGGTGATGAACATCTAACCCAGGATGTCTGGAAGAGGAGCCAGTGCTCTTGACAATGAGTCATCTCTCCACCCCAGGTGCACATCTGGAGTGACTCCTTTCAGACCTAGAACTGCTACAAAAGCCCTGAGCAAGTTGCTTTGTGCCTTTATATCTTTTTACTCTCAGAGCAGAAGCATGGTCCAAATGATTTTTTTTCAATGTAATCATTCCTATAGCCTGTCACACAGCCAGGGCATGACACTTCAACACTGGATTTTCACCAAAAGATCATTTAAATCCAGGGAAAACAAAATGAATCTCATGGTTTTGCCTCCACCTTTTTTTTTTTTTTTTTAAGTGATGCCCTGTTCCTATGGATGAGAATTGATGAGAATAATCTAGAAATGCAGGAAATCAAGCCAGTGCAAATTCTCTGATATTAATTCACACACTGTATAGGAGAATATTATAATTTTTACTCTTGACATTTTGGGAAAACATTGTAACTATTGAGGAGAAGGGACATGAGGCAGGATATGACAAAGAAGCTACTCTAATTGTGAGTGGAACAGCAGGTGCTGAGGAAGAAAACAAAATTGTTCCTAATATAAGCAAGACATAGTAGAAATAAATAAGCCATAAGAGAATAAGAGCTACTTAGAGTAAATTACTCAAAGACCTTGAAGCCATCATAAACAAACTCGCATAATCCATGTTATTTTGCAATAAATCTCTGTTAATTTTATTGCAAACCAATTGTAAATCTGTATTTAAGTTCCTTTGAATGAAAATCATGTTTAGGAATGTAACATTTATATAATTCCTGATTGTGTCATGGTTCTTCTTGCAATAAGTAGTTTATTGTATTTATGTGGAATAATATAAATGTACATGTAAAAATGTTTTTAAAAAAGAAAGAAAGAAAGCAATGAAAGGGGGGAAAAGCAAATCATGTTTAGGGAGTATTTGTAGTCATTATTTTCTGTACTACTACAGATCAGTGGTTCTGGTGTACTTAGGGAAGGAAATGGACAGTTCCTGCCAATCAAGTGCTCATGGGCACGTGAAGATTGTTCAGAAGAACAACGTAGAACTCATATTGGGGATATAGTGCTTGCCTTTGAACTATCCTTTATCTGCAGATGTCTCTCTTTGTAGTCTTACTACACCAGTACTTTCAGGATACCTGCACTTCATGGAGTCTGGTGTGCAGCCTACATGGTAAAGAGGGTGCCTCACTTTCATGCTCCTTTTAAGTTTTGCAATTGTGCCCAGATACTTTCATGTTAAATGTCTGTGCACGCCCGCAAAATAGATTCGTTCAGCAACTTAGTAGTCTTTAAAATGATTTGACAATTGATTTAGTGTGGAAAAAGTGGTTTTGTTTTGACTTCTCTACACATCTATCCTTGTATTTTGCTCATGTGAACATTTTAGCCCCTTACCTCTCCTTGTCTTCCATTTCTTCACACTAGGCCCTTCCTCCACAAAATAATTTGGTTTCTTTTTCATCATGAATATATGCATGCATGTGTATGCCACATTTTAGAGAAAATATGATATTTTTGGAGTCTTGTTTATTTTGTTTTATAAGGATACCTAGATATCCAATAACATATAACTATATAAAGAAAATGGAGTAACTCTACATAATCAAAAATGTCTCCAAATCTTTGCTTTGAACAAGTAGAGCTGAGGCCTTGTCATTGCTTAAACTTAGAAGTATGTATGTTTTTTTTCTTTTACTTTATTTTATTTTTTTATCATCAATGGGAGGCTGCTCATAAATACTCTGTCTTATTCTAAATCTGTGTATACTTAAGTCCTTTTGATAAAATGGCATACTATTTGCTTATAACCTATACACATTTCCAACAGGTCTTAAATCACCTCTGGAATATTTGCAATAACTAACATAACAAGTAAATGCTAAGTAAATAGCTGTTCTGCTAATTATCCAAAAAATAGCAGAAAGAAAAGATGCTTGTGCATGTATTTAGTATTTAATGCCTATAGTTGTGTTTGAACTGCTTTCAGTTAAGGATTGATTGAGTCCTTGGCTTCATAGAAACAAAGGGGTAACTTCACCAACTATTTTTTAAGTGGGGCGTACACCCAAACCAAATTTTGGCATTTTCACACTTTGTTCTAACAAAATTAGCTTCTTTGTTGTTACTTCGATGTAATGGATATTTATTTTCCTCATTGCCTGTACGTGTATTCATTTTGGAAAGGATTCTGCTGAGGCTGCATATTAGACAAATGCACAGAAGTGTTTAGTGCTCATTAGCATACACTGACAAGGGATTAAGCAGATGCCTGTCCTATAGATACAGGAAAGAGACTACTAAGTAGCAGCCATATCAGGGGTGGGGGTAGGCGTGATAAAAAAAAAGGAGCGGTGACCAGGAAGCCAAAGAATATGAAGGATCAAAAATGTTTATCCTCTGGTCCAACAGCCTAGGACTGAGAATTGATCACAAATTTTATAGTTATTTCAACTGATACAAATTCCCAGATTGTTATCTGACATGTAGACAAAATGTCACAGTCTCTCTGAAGTCTCCCTGTTATCTTTAATTTTTAGTCTTTTTAGTTTATTATGATTTATTCATATTACACCCCGATTGCTATCCCTTTGCTTATATCTTCCATCCCCACCTTCCCTACATCTTCCATCCTATTCCCCTCCCCCAGAACTTTTACAGGGGCATGGGGAGCACTTATCCCCCACCATCTGACCACAATCTATCCAGACTCATCTGGATAACCTAAATCCTCTTCCTCTGTGTGCCCACAGGGCCTCTATGCCAAGGGAAAGTGACCAAATTGCAGGTACCAGAGTTCATTTCAGAGGCAATCCCAATCTCCCCCAACCCCTAACTGTGGAGAATGAGCAGGCAATGGCTCTATCTGAACAAGGAGTCTAAATTTCCTGCATACATTGTCCTAGGTTGGTGCAACAGTTTGTGCAGAATACCCTGGGTCGAGATTCCCCAGCCTTGATGCCCTCTGTTGGTCTCCTGAGCCCTTCAGTCCTTCCATCCCCCGACACTTCAATACCATTCTCAGAGTTCTGCCTTTAGTCAGGCTGCATGTCCCAGTATCTCTCTTGATCCCTCACCGGGTGGAGTCTCTCAGACAATATCTATGTTGCGCTAATAGTCGCTTATAAGTGAGGATATACCCTGCATGTCTTTCTGGGTCTGGGTTACGTTACTCCAGATGATTTATTCTAATTCTATCCATTTGCCTGCAAATTTCAAGATTTCCTTGTTTCTAATAGGTGAGTAGTATTCCACTGTGTAAATGCACCACAGTTTTTTTTATCCATACTTTGGTTGAGGAACATCTTTAATCTTTATTTCAATCTTCTAAAGAGAGAATCTGAGAAAGACAAAGTAAGATTATTATTATTAAAAACAAGAACAAGAACAACAACACATCAGTGGCATACATTTTTCATTTAAATTGATTGTATATCCAGTGTATTTTACATTCTTAGGAAAAAAATCTATGTGAAAGTAGAAAAACACAGGAAGAGAAAAAAGAGAAGGAGGAAGCAAAGAAGAAAGAAAGGAGAAAGGTGAAAAGAAAGAAAAAATGATATAAGAAGGGATCAGTGTGGGAAGAGAAAGGGAAAGAAGATTAAAGTCAGGGAGGAAGAAACTTTGTAACTTGACAAGTTTATTAGGTTCCATTACTTTTTTTCTTAGCAGATGACGTGTTAATACATAAAAGCATATTAAGAGATGCATGGTCAATATTGGCTCATTGCATATAATATACTGCTATGGAAAGATTTGTACCGACAGTACTTTCTTCAAGGCTTGAGAAACTCATCTATATATATAAAATGTGTTTTGGTAAGATCTACCCCAATCTCCCCTCCAGTTCCTGCCCACCCCATACAACTTCATGTGCTTTGTTTTTAAATCCACTGAGGATAATGAGTGAGACTTGTGTGGACACGGGTGTAGGACCATTTTCTGTTTCAGATGTACCTTATTCTCCCTCCATCAGCAGCCATCATTTGCAATAGCTCTTCAGCTATGTTTGATGCTTAATGAATCTTTTCCCTTTTTTGCCTGGAGTTTTCCTCTTTTGATCTTGTGTCGATTTCAGGCATAGTGGTACAGTCACTTTGAGTTTAATTGTGCAGTGCTCCTTTCATGTCTAACAAACACTGGGTTGCTACAGATGTCTACTACCTCTGGCTCTTACTATCTTCTGCCTTTTTTAATGAAATTATTCATGAATTTTAGGAGGAGGAATCTAATATAGATATTCCCTGTAGAGCTGAGCACTTAACAGTCTCTAATTTTCTGCAGGATGACCAGTTATTGGCCTCTTTATTAGTTGCCATTACTGTTTTAAAAAGTTTGTTGATGAGAGTTTATTGATGGACTGATCTATGAGGATTAATGTAAGAGCTTCAGGGAAGTATTTATGTGTTTATTAAGAATGATAGTGAACATGAACTCTGGTATCCCATATTTGACCACCTCCCCTTAGTGGGGAGGCCTAATCGCACTCAAAAAAAAAAAAAAAAAAAAAAAAGAATAAACAGGCTACCAAGATGAGACTTGCTAGCCTATGACAACATAGTGAGAAGGAGGTCCCCCTCAGTCTTAGACCTAGGGGAGGGGAGTAGGGTGAAAGCAGTAGGGAGGGAGGAGCAGGAGGATTCAAGGGATGGGATGACAATTGAGTTGTAATCTGAATAAATTAATTAAATACAAAAAGAAAAAAGAAACACACAAACAAAAATGAATGGTAGTGTTATGTTCATCCTTATGATGTGGTCTCAAATCTGACTACAAATTGGTTTGTAACATCCATAACATTCAGAATACTATTGAATCAGTGGTATATGTGGCCAGGCCACTTGCTCTTGTAGTTCCAGGGCTTACCATTAGGTAAGAGTACTGATCTGCCCTCCAGATGGTCTGAATAGCTCTTTCCAGCAGTGTGAAAGCTAGCTAGTAGAGATGAAGTTACCAGATTAGAACCACCTTGGTCTCTCCACATAGTGTGACATAAGTATGTAGTGCTTTCAGCAATAGGGTTTTGATTTCAAGTTCAAGGTGGTAGCCAAGAACACTGGAGAAGCCTGCCATGCTGCTTGAAAGCCTCTAGTTAGCCCTGACTAACAACTTGAAAGGATGAACCACATATCTGGCATATCTGGCAAGTAAATATTTTCAAAAATGTTTAACATGATATTAAATCAAAATCATTTTGAGAATTCATCTTACTCTAGCCAGAATGGCTAAAGCAAACAACAAACAAAAATACTCAAATGCTTCTGAGAATGTGGACAAAGGGAAATACACATTCCTGGTTAGATCGCAAGCTGGTACAGCCATGATGAACACCGCTGTGGCTATTTCCCAAAATTTACCGTATGACCTTGTTATGTTGTTCGTGGGCAAAGGACCGCACATTCTACTAAAAGAGCACTTGTACACTATATTTTTGGCACCTGCATTCACAATCTGGAGATGGAAGCAGCCTAGAGGATGACCAATAGATAAATAGATGATGATAGTGGGGTCCATGTGTACAATGGAATACATTTTTTATGTAAAGGAAAATAAATTTATAAAATTCTCAGGCATATAGGTGGAACTAGAGTCATTCTGAACAAAGTAACAGAGATACACAGAGACAAATACCACATGTTCTTTCATTTGTGGCTCTCAGTTTTAAATATTCAGATATATGTGCTTAAATTGCAGTATCCACAGAAAATGAAGCTGGTAAGAGACAATGAGGACATGCAAAGTGAAAGGAGGTGGAACACAGGCGATATGAAGCAGTAAAGGGAAATGGCTGAACAGGAAATGTTAAATAAAGAAGATGAGAGAGTGTATGAGAAGGTATTACTAAGACTAATGATATTTGAAAAAGCATTATGCAAATTACTACTATTGAAGATTCCTAAAATACACACACACACACACACACACACACACGCACACATGCACACATACACACATATAGTTCAAACGGTGTTCCTAAATACAGGGACAATGCCTCTTCTAGGTCCTATTGGCTATCAAATACAAAAGCCTACAAATGACTTTTTAACATTAAGACTATATATATATGGGCTGGAGAGATGCTTAGTGATTAAGAGCGCCACCTGCTCTTCTAAATGTCTCGAGTTCAATTCCCAGCAACCACATGAAGGTTCCCAACCATATATAATGCAATCTGATGCCTTCTTCTGGCCTGCAGGTGAGCATGAAGGCAGAACACTGTATACAATATATACATATATATATATTTTTTTTAAAAGACTATACTTACCCTCCTACAAGACATGCAGGGATAAAGGTAGAACACATAGAACAGAAATTGACTAAATGTCTAAGCAATACCTGGCCGAGACCAAGATCGTCCCCCACAGTAGAGAGCCAATGCTTGATATTATCAATGATACATTGGTATGCTTGCAGATAGGAGACTATCAGAGTTTTTCTCTGAGGGGCTCCACTCAGCAACAGTTCAAATCAGATGCTAAGACTCACACGCAAACATTGGGTGAAGCATGGGGAATCTAGTGGAAAGGTGGGAAGAAGGATAAAAAGACATAGAGGGGACAATAACTCCACAAAAAGACCAATAGAGCCAAATAATCAGGGCCCAGAGGCACCTGTGGAGTCTGAAGCATCAATCAAGGACTATTCATGGACTGGACCTAGGTCCTCTATGCAGATATAGCTGATAGGCAGATCAGGCTTCATGTGGGTCCTCTAGTAAGGGTAGCAGAGGTTATCTCTGACACTGACTCTGTTTGCAGCTTTTTGATCACTTCCCCTTGATGGAACTGCCTTACCAGGCCAAAGGGGAAGGTGATGAATTGAGTTCTGACACAACTATATGAACTGGGGTGTATGGGTAGAGGGCTCCTCTTTTCTATGTAATTGTGAAGAGGAGATAGAAGAGGGAGAGTGAGGCTAAAAGGAGGGAGGGGCCTATGACTGGCATGTAAAGTGAATAAATAATTTAATTAAAAAAGACTAGACTCATTATCTTGTAGAACTTAGGAAATTACGAATTCCCTTTCTGCCTTGTTTTCATAAGCTTCCTATAAGTGTCTACTCACTTTTCTGTGTATATTATTGGCTCCTCTTGGAAAATATGCACATGATTTCTAATATGCTTCGGTTAGAATATGATGAGAAATGTTACAAAAGAAATTATAGAATAATTATTAGATCATTAAATAAATAATAAACAAAACTAAGTTTAGTATGTTCTGAAATATTTATGGTAAATAAAGTATTTACACTTTTGAAACTCAGTTTAAAAAGATACATCTTGACCTGAAGGCCTTCATTTTATTTACCTAGGAAAAGTTTTTTTAATAACTAAATATCACTATTGACTATTTGAACAATTTTTTTTATTTCTTAAATGAAAAAAAATTGAACTCAATAATTGTTGTCTTATTATTGTGCCTCTAAATTAAAGAAACAAAAGAATTCTTAGAGATTCTAGTAATGTAAATTCATCATTAGTAAATGCCTGTGGAATGGTAAACCTGACACAACTGTTTTAAATTGTTTGACATTTAGCATTATTTCCTATATCATCGCCCTCCAAGTAGGTGCTCGAATTCATTAAAATTTTTTGTGGATGTTTCAATAAGATTTTTTTATTCCAAAGTTTAAATATATGTGACATAAATAAAACAAATGTATGAACTTGAGAGTAAGTATGAAGTCTTGACTTGACCTTGGATGGGCTGGGATATGGTGGAATGATGGAAAAGCAATGAATCTACAATCCTCATGTTAAAAGACATCACCTGCTCTGCGAGAGTAGAATGTAAGCTTATAAACCAAGAATAACAGGCACTTTTCTCCTATTTTAATAATTCCTTGTAAGAGTTAGTACATCATTATCACAGTTGATTGTACTTAACACACCATTCGGCTTAGGAGGAATTTACCAAAATTGATTGGCCATTGACCACAAAAGTACTTGTGTTTGCCAAGATCACCATATGTAGTCGTGATCACCAAAGTTAACTTTTTAGTTTGATGATCTACGTATGAAAGCCTGGTCTCTGGAAAGGCAATGGCTGGCAATGGATAGTTAGAGTTGTAAGCGAAGAAACAAGAAATGGAAAAGAAGCTGTGCCTGCACAGCATTTCATCCTGCATAATCGAGAGGCCAAAGTTGAACTTAGTGGAAAAGAAACTGACTTTTTTTTCCTCTTTTTAAAAAAACTTTTTTTAATTGATTCTTTGCAAATTTCACATCATGCACCTCATCTCCCCATCTGTCCATATCCCCCACCATCCTTGCCACCTCCCCCCCACTCAAATACAAACAAGCAAAAAATGTTGCCATAGAAGCTTCATTGTGTCACTGTGTGTCATACAGTATACCATTTGTGCACACATCTGTACTTGCAAATGTTCATAGCAATGACTTATTGGTCCGGCTCAAGGTTCTGAAGAACCATCACTGGAATTGGTGGTGCAGCTATGTCCACAGAGCGCCAGGGTTCTAAGCATGAAGAAAGGTGACAAGAGCCATGGTGACTTCCCTTTTACCAGCAATGCTTTTATACGTAAGAACTGTTTCTCAGAATTATCTCTGCACCTGCTGATTGTTTCCCTGTGGCCATGATGAGATCAAACTCCCATGCGAGACTAGTTAATGGACCAAGGGCCTAAACTGCTGCTGAAACTAAGCCAATCTTTGCAGTGTAGGTAAGTTGGACAGCGTGGGGGAGCCGGCAGGCTGACCAGCTTAGCTGCCACCCAGGCCCAGGTCCCAGGCTTTGAGTTGGCCCACACCTACACCATCTATGAATTGCTGGAATGTGTGAAGGGGCTGACCCTCCATGGCACACGGCAAGGACAGGATTTCAGAGGGGAGTTCCAGTATTGATAGTGTAAAAGAAACTGACTTTTATGATTGGAAGACATCACAAGAGATTCTGTCAAAAACTTACATTAGTGTAAGTTTGCAATATTGCTAAGTGATTTGAACCCATAAGAACAGTTTTTAAAGAAAGAAGAAGTCATTGGTTAATGTGAATGATTTATTTAATGAAATGATCAATACATCTTAATAATCATTATAAATCAGGATGTTCAACATATGCAATTACATAATAATACTAACAACATCTACCCCCATGGTCACCACTGTTCCTACTAACATCTATAGAGTAATTATTATGTTTTAGACAATGAATCATGGATTTAGTAGTTTTAACTTTTGCTTGTTTGTTTTTATATGTTGAGGTAAAATATCATTGTGTCACTCTCTCTTGCCTGGGACTTTCTATGTTGACCAAGGTGGCCTCAATTTGTCTTGTTCTTTTTTCCTCTGTTCAGAGTCCTGGGATTTCAGACTCAAATGACCATCATTATTGTATTTATTTAATTATTATAATATCTTTAAAGTAACAGCTATTTATCATGCAACTATGCAACAAAAGAAACCACAGGATGGAAATATGGTGCTTTAGAGTTAGGTGCTTGTATTGGTGGTGCCAGTATTCCAAACCTTGTGATATAATGTATTGCAGCTTGCATTCTTGCAGTAGTCTTTTGCACCTTTTGCCAACTAAGGTGATATGCACCTTCACTTGGCTTATAAGTCATTTGAGGATCCTCTTAGAATCCCTGCTTAAAGAAACGTTGCATTGAAATATCATTTGCTCATCCATGGGTATCTAGTAAAGCATGGTAGATGCTTTGAACTCCTGCTAAAATTCTTAAATCCCTATGTTACCCACTGCCAAAAGAATCGTCATTGAGTTTTCTCTGACAAATAACAAAACTTTCATTTTTTCCTAAAATACATAGGAGTTCTTGGTAATGTGTATTAAACCTTCTAAGAGGCTGAATTTAGAGTTCTTACAGTATCTGAATCTAGACTGAGAAAAATATTTTTATCACCAGTTTATTGTCATTTCTTAAACTTCTTGTAGCTGATCTAGGAGAACCCATCCACGAGAATAAATGGGGACTTTTATACTTCTGCACAATGAATATTTTTGTAATTTCCAGTAGGAAACAGAGAAGCTATTTATTGGTCTCTGGAATTTAAACATTTAAAAGGAACTGATTGCTATATTTATCATCCTTTACAGGAAATACAAAGCTCTTTAAGACAGACAATGAACAGATAGGTTCATAAAAGACACTGCAAATTTAATAAGCTACACTATCTTTGCTGCTTCCTATTTACTACTCATGAAAATGAGATTTGGGTGACTTACATTTTGTAACAGGAATTTCAAAAGAATGAATGAATAAAAAAAACTTCCTGAACTTCATGCTTCAAGAAAAATATTTTTAAATTATCTTTTCATTCTTTTAATTCTACCATTATAAGAAGAACACAAGCCTTTAAGGTGGCCATGCTTAGAGTTGAGTTAGAAAATTGCATATATGAATATGGATGCACTTAATAAAAACAATAGGTATATTTGGGGTATACTAGTGTGCCTATGTGTGCTGTTAATTAAACATTAAACATATATATGTATGTGTGTACATCATTAGATATACATATGTGATATGTATCTATATATCATATATAATGCAATTATTTATACCATTAAGTATATATGTACACATATATCATTACAAATACAATATGTTTAGCTTAAGATACAGGAATATACAATCCTTTTTCTTGAACAGAGTGAAAACCAATACACTCAGACTTTTTCCATTTTCATCCATTCTTATAGACATTTTTAGTGTTTTAATTTTCCTAAGTTTCAGTAACATTTGGAAGTAGGATTTTTCAATAAATTTATGCAAAAATAATGGACACACCATGTCAGTGAAGATATGTTTCCAGTGCAGATTTCTTTTCTAAATATTGTAGCACACAGCATGTTTTTAAAATTCTGTTTAATGTTTATTTTTACACAGATATGACAGGTCTCATCATCCACATCCTAGAAGGTCTTTGATTTCCATTCCTTTTTGCCTCTGACTCAAATAAATATTCCGTATTAATATGAAATTCTGAATGTAAGTGTTGAAAAAAAACATTTTCTTTAAATTGATTTTCTAGAGTTTTCTGCATTTAAAAAATTAATTGTTTATCTAGCTTTTCTCGGTCTATGGATTATAGTATAACTATCTCTTACTTAACAGCTAATATCCACTTATACCTGAGTGCATACCTGGGAACATTGGGAGACCCGGGAGGAAACAAGTAGGAGAAGACTGTAGTCAGAATGTATCATATAAGAGAGGAATAATGAAAAAGAAAAAAATAATTTTTTATTCTATATATATGGGTGTTTTGCCTGTATATACCAGAAAAGAATTTCACATCCTCGGGACCTGGAGTTAGAGACATGATGATGATGAAACACCACGTTGGCACTGGGAATTAATTGTATCCAGGTTCTCTGTGAGCATATCCAGTGTTTATACCCACTGAGCCATCTCTCTGGTCCCAGTTTCCCATGGTTTCTAATGTCTGCAACGATTACAACTTCTTAGTTTATTTATGAAGAAATATGAAAAAGAGCAAATCAGTTGACTGATGAAACTATTAACAATAAAATGATGATCATGGCATGAATATTTTCAATTGGATTCCTCATATGTCAGTCAAGTTCATTATAGGTTTGGGATTACAAGGCAGAAGACAATATTTTAGGATTAAAGTAACATCTAAGGCTTTACTTTTTATCATTTGGATATAAATTTTCACTTAAGAAACTGAAAATGAACATGATCAAGTTGATACAAATATATACACATGTAAAACTTTTAATTTAAAATGAATATTGTTATTATTAAAGCAATTCTTATTTTAAAAGAGAGGAAAGCATCACAATCTTTACGGTATAGAAATAAATTTCAATGTGATAACCAAAATTAGGTCATGCTTTCTATTTATTCTACTGAGTTACACACAGCTGAAACTCCAGTTCATGCTCTGAAAATTTTGCCCTGTCCTGGTAGGACAAAACAGAAAATATGTGATTACCATAATCACCAGCTCTTTAAACTAATTATTTCTATTTGTTTATGTGGCACTTTTATTGATTGAACTGTCTTAGGACAATAGGTCTTCTGCAAATAGACTTAAAAATACCCGCATGGTGGCTTATAACTGTCTATGTGGACAATTCTGAACTCCACATGTATCAAGCACACACATGGTGCACATACATACACATAGGCAAAGCACTCACACACATAAAATAAAAGAAATAAATCTTAAAAATCACTGCAGTCACATTTGATAGTGAAGGAGAGTTTTGGGGGAAGGAAGAAAAGATTCATATTTTTTATATTTAAGCTGTGAATCTATTTTCATTCAGGAAAATTATTGAACATAGTTTTCATTAGTAGATTATATCTTTCAGACGAAATGTAGAATTTGAACATGGATGGCACACTTTGGTGGCAGGAAACTGTGAGTCCAATCTCAGTGTCATGGAATTTGAGAAATTAAGAGGTCATTTATTTAAAGGCTGGGACTAGATAAAAAATTCTTAAAGCTACACGGCACACACAGCTCAGCCAGAGGTTTATTTTATTTTGTCTGGTTTCCAGTACCTCCAGAACAAAAGTGACAATATGTTTTCTTTTTAGAAATGGTTCAGTCCAACAATGATAAGGTTCAAAAGTAAAAACAAATCTTAAAATAGCATCCCCAGCTTTAGTGAAATAGCAGTCCTGAAAATGGCTGTGGAGGATCTCTCAACTGTCTATTTTGAGTCTTGCTGGAGTTGCCAATAATGACTTCATTCAAAGAAGACAGCACAGGCTTAGATGAGATGAGTTTGTACACAGGCAAGAAGTGACATTCCTTCTTTAAAATCTGTGCTTTACAGAAAACCTTTAAAATTTTTTTGATGTTTTTATTAAATAAATATATTTTATTTTTTACCTATACATTTATATTATTACACATATCTACAATAGGCTACCTATAGCAAGAAGAACCATGACACAATCAGGAATTATATAAATGTTACATTCTTAGTGTTTTGGCTATTTGTATTTTTCTAGAACACAGGACTGACTAAAAGCTTCTAAACATATCCTCTAATAACATGTATTTCTTATCTATAGCCATACTAATGGGTCGTGGATCACACTGCTTAGATACCATGAGCTTATGAAAAAAATTCAACATCCAATGATTTCTGGCCAACGAAATATCTCAATCCTTTACCAAAAATCTGCTGAATAAATGATAATCAAAGGCAATGAAAATCAATGCAAAGCATTTCCTGTAGTGTAATAATACTATAGCTTTCAGATGGGAGCAATTGTTTAAAAAGCTGTGTCAGCATGGATGTAAATCATTTTTTACAAGATGGTTGGGGCTTGTCAGGAAGGAGTCATTCAGTTGTTTCTATATTTAGAAATCTTCCTGCACATGGCTGAAGGAGAAGAATGGGTAAAGGAAGCCTTAACTGTAACCCTGTCTCTCAACATCAAAAATGAATGAGTCAGTGTCACAGAGAAAAAAAATGAATGAGTGTGATAGGGAAAGAATATTTGTATCAGCACAGTAGATACACTTTATGGTGATAATCAAAGCCAGCGATTCTGCACACTTCATGAGGGATTTCTTCTATGGGATAATTCATTTGTCTTAGTCTGTTTGCTGCTGCTAGAGCCAATTACATAAGACTTGGTGCTTTATAAAAATGAAAATGTATTTGGTGGGTTGTTGTGGAAAGTGAAAAATCTGTGAGGTTTTTCTAAGTGTTGCTGTTTGAGGAGTGTGAGATCTATCTTAGATGATAGAGGGCAGAGGTCAACAGAAATCAAAAGTGCAAGAGGGAACCAAACTCATTTTAAAAGAAAGAATTCTAGCCAGTCATGTATGCATTTATGTGTGTGTATACATATACAAATATGCTCACATGTATGGATGCACATGTGAGGATTCACATGTACATATATGTTTATATATGTGGAGGATGGAAGTTACCCTTAAATGACAACTCCTCAGGTACTATTCACCTTGATATTTAGAAACACAGTTTTTCATTGGCCTGGAATTCAACAGGGCGGCTATAGTAGCTGGCCAGAAAATACCAGGGACCTACCTCCCTATGTTTCCAAACACTAGAATTACATGTCAAGCCTGTTGTTTTTAAATATAGGTTTGGGGGATCAAATTTAAGCCCCATCTCTTTCCAGGAAGGCATTGTATTGATCAAAGTCTCACTCCATTGTCTAAATTCACTTTTGTAAAATCATTCTTGTAATAACAGGTCCATCCCCATAATAATAACATTTAGTCACTACTCCATTAGTGGAAGCAGAGCGTTCTCCTGACCTGATGATGTTTTAGTAATCCCTTCTTCCCAATACTGTGGGCTTAAGGAAGAAGGCAGACAACCAAGAAAAAATGGAGGTAAGAAGGTTACCTTTTGTAACCACCTTGTGATAATCCACTGGTGAGTGAACTTTTGACCCAAGAATGCACTATCTGAGTCATGCAAAACACACTTATCAGGTCCACCTCACAACACAAGTGCTGTGCTAAAAATGTTTCCTACACATGTGTGTTGGGAGATGTTTGCACATTATAATAGCCTATAAAGGGTCGTGGGAATCTTCTGAAGACAATTTCAATACATTTTGCTCCTGCTTCAGAACCCCTTTGGATGCTAAAGGATGTGAATTGTCTTCTCTCTTTGGGGAATATAAAATTCTTGTAGAGCTTGTCATCACCCTTGAGTAGGTGCAGACAGGTGTTTGGGTTCAAATTGCCTTTCTATCTTTCTGTCTCCCTCCTTCCCTTCCTTGTTTCTCACTCTCATTCCTCTCTGTCTCTTTGTGTCTCTCTTTTTTTTTTCTTAAGAGAGATGATAGTGTTAAGGAAATCCCATTTCTCATTTATTTTTTATTGTAATTTAAAGTAATGCTGCACTGAATGACAAAAATAAAACCATAGAAATCTTTTAATATTCCCTCAGGAAGTGTTTACATTTCAGAAGAAATGTTGTACTTCTTAGAGCTTATTTAGTTTCTGTTTAATTTGTACAGGGATAAAACAAGTTTCAAGAGTGTCACTGGGACAATTATGTGAACATCTAGAAAACAAAGCAAGAATGTTAGCTACCTCAGAGGGAAGCATGGATTTTATATTGAATTTATACAAACCAAAAAGAAATCTCCCTTCTTAAGTAAGATTGCCACATTATATCCAATCCAAGGAACAAACAAAATACTTAAAATGCAGTGTTAATTTAGTTCTGAGAATAAGTTTTAAAATAGTGTAACTGATGTTTTTATTCTACTTTAGAAATATCTGAGAAGTGGTCAAGAGGTTTCAGTTTGAAAGAAAAATGATTGATGATATCAGCTCAGGTCTTTTAAACCATGAGACAGGGTCTAGAAGATACAAAAACTTATCTCTAGAGGTCTTCAAAAGCAGCCAGGTATGTAAACACCTTTAAAAAACAAAAGCACAGTTAAACACCAGATTTATATACACATATCAATCACAACAACCTAGTGATGCTTAGATGGTGTTTATGTGCCTATTTTTCAAAATGTAGAAGTTGTTTTAGGTGTGTGTGTGAGCATGTGCATCTGTTGTTATAAGAGAAAGATGAAACACTGAAACCATGTCTTCCAATTTTGAGTCAATGCTGTTTCCCCTGAAACACACTATTGCTTTCAAATTTGTTTTGTTTTGACATCTGGATGGATGAATGAATGTAGGGTCAACTGAAGTTACTTTCTGTTTAAGGAACAGTGAGTATGGATGAACAAAAGCTCTCCATATTTTCTGATTCTTCTTGCATATATGTGGTCTTGTGATGCTTGCTGCAAATTTATCTAAGATGCTAAGCAATGGAAAATGTAAAATTATATGACAGACACTAGTTGTTCATTTAATAATGTCCTATAGTCATGATTGACTCATTAGTTTCACATGTAGACTCAAGGTTCCATGTTGTCCATCTCCTTCTTGAGAAAGGCTTGCTTTCTCTCAATTTCTGCATGTCTCAGATCTACTTCCCATATTTTTTAGGAATATTCCCTATATAAATATAAGGTTATCTAGCCCTTGGTCTTAACTGTGTTTTTAAAATAAACAACACTAATGCCTGGTCTGATGTCTCATCTCATTAGTGCCTTTCTTCATCAGGAATACTTCATTTCCTGAACTAACATTTTAAATATCATCTTCCAGCTCCCACCTCACTGAATTCTCCACCTGAGTCCTTCAAGATTTGACATGTTGCATGAGATGACTTTACTTCCCACTGAAGTCATCTACTTTTCACTCTCAGATACATGTCTGTTGTGTCAGTCAGTGATTAAAGATATTCTAGTAGAGAAGAGGCTTGTTAGGCTAGGGTCAGATGTTAGGGAAGGTGGGCTCCCCTTTCTGAGGACTAGCAGAGGGGATGAGGTAGGGAGGGGGGATAAAAAGGGGATGAGAGTGTGGCAACAATCCAGAGGTGAAGAATTTAAACTTCAGAACAAGCAGGTAATTTATAGCTAATCCCACTACATGAGAATAGTTCTGAGACTGGCTGAGACATGAATGTCTAAACATAGGCAATGCTTCTTGTTGGCTACAGAAACCCTGTGATTTATTATTATATGCCGCTCTTCATATGGCATGAGCGAAAGTTTACAGATGTCTTTTTCTGCTCACACAAAAAGCAGTCAACTAGCCTTAATTGTTCTATGCATCATGCACACTTCATATATTTACAACTTTAGGACCGTATAATGCTTATGACAATTTATATGTTTTCAGAACAAAAGAACCAGACACAGATGCTGAATCAAACCGGACAGGATTCATTCCTCTCAGCAAGCTGGACATTGACATCCTCTATCCTTCATGTTCAGGCATGAACTGCTTCAGCTGCTGTTCTTCATCAGAACAGGACAGCTCCCCAGACAGCTTCAAAGAAATCTTTCAAAGATTGGGCCAACATTTCAGACTGTCCCACACAGGACTCTAATTAAGCCTGGGATTTCTCAACGTTTAGAAACTGGATGACAAGTGCTATTCCTAGCATGTTTAACCATTTTCCCCAATTTCATTTGAGCTCCTACAAAGGTATTATTTTCCAAAATCATCCAGGAGAAACCTTAAGAGAACAATACCCCACTACTCTTAAGGGGTTTGGGTAGGTTTTTTGTTGCTTTCTTGGGTGAAAGATGTTTATTTTCATTGGGAGTTGATTATAAGTTTTTATTGGTCTTATTTAGAGAGAAAGCAATGTTAGACTCAGGCATGTATCTCCTTTTCTTTATCTTTCATTCTTAGGTTTGGAGACAGGGTTAGAAAAGAAAGAAGGGGGGATATAGAAATATATATGGATAATAGAACAAAAAGTACATTAGTGACTCTACTCCTCAACTTATGCCTTAATTATTACTCACAGGGTTATTTTTAATTCACTGGTATAGAATTTTGTATATAGATGCAAAATAAGTTTATTTTTACGTACAGTGGTGTAGAAACCAAACTGAAGATTATTCATCACACACATTATATGTATTTTTATTCTAATATGAAATATTGTACCCATACTATTCAATTATAATACAAAGTTTACTTCTAATATTTTTAAAGTGCTGTTTCAGGATGTTTAGGATAAGTAACTTGTACAAGTTAATTGCTAGTTGATCAAATCATGGACATATCAATTACTAGTCTATTTTTGTCACAAGAATATATATCCCAGGGGTAACAGTTAGATATGATTCTATTGATAGATAAGGTAAAATAGTTAGGTAAGGACTTCAAAACCTCAGAGACATAAAGAATATGGTATTTAAATATATTTTTATTATTTTAATGATTCATTTACAATGAGACAGGTTAACTTCAAGCAAAACCCAGTCTACCTCAATGAGGATGATGAGCATCACAGATTCTCCTTATGGAGATGGCTTCAAATGTGGCAAACAAGCCACCGGCAAAATGTTCTCATTTCTACCACAGACAGAATTCTGCCTAAAAAGGTCAGGCTTGGATGCAGGCAGAGTCAACAGTCAAATGTTGTCAAGACAGGGTAAGTAAGTCCTCAAAAGTTCCTGCCTCACAAATATGTCCATCAAATTTATTGGGCCAGTAGCATGAAGATGATGCTCTAGAGAGTTTTGGGTGACTGCTCAGGCAGCAAATTGTCTCTGTCATCTTCTCATTTGGGAAGCTGCTAACCTGCACTCCCTGTGTACTCAGATAATTAATTTTATTACTTCTCAAGTCTCTGATGGGGTTGAAGACCAGCAAGCTTGGTTTTATAATTAAGCTTAGTTGTTTAGGGGTTAAGATCTAGATAGATGTTTTAAGTAGATAATGAAGTGATATGATAGATATTGATTTACATTCAGAATTTTAGATGCATCAAGATAAGAAAGATGTTTTCTTCATGGTTACCAAATACAAATAGCCAAAAAACTATGAAGGTAACATTTCTATAATTTCTGATTGTTTCTTGGTTCTTCTTGCTGTATGTAGTTAATTATATACGTGTGTGTCAATATACATGTGTATGTTAGAAATTTTTAAAATATATGAAGAAAAAAGATATTCTTTTTCTTTTCCTTCTATTCTGAGCTCTGGTTAAAATGCTAATGTTTAAGATATGATACTCACTGAGAATATGGCCATTTGTCTTTTACTTCATCATAAGTTTAAATAAGATCTTGCTATGTTGTTTACAACCTAAAACATATGCTATATCTTAAAGCCCCATTTTCACTATGGTTACTCCATTTTCCAGGTTTTATTTTTGTTGTTGTTGCTTTTTGTTTTTTGTTTTTTGTTTTGGACATCCTGAAGTTCCACACCTTTTTCCTTTAATCTTCCTTTTAAGTAGTTTAATGTTCACAATAGGCTTTACTATATAGCAAATTAATATTAGCAAATGCACACATACATAAACAACAACAAAACAGATGGCTCAAATGGCATTTAGCTTATAATATTATGTGTTAGTCACTCACTGAGAATGTAAAAATATACCTTTTGAGGGGGACATTTTGGCAATTTTATTTACAGTATTTAAATTTATGTAAATAATGAAGCAGCAATTCCACCTTTGGGATCCACTGTATGAATTTATTTTCACAACTGTGCATTGTTAAATGTCACAGTTAGCTGAAATCAGTCAACCTATGAGATACTGGGAAATAGCTAAATCTTTATATGTGACGTATGTATTCGCTAAGAGTATATATCTATGAAATTATTTTTGTTGTATTATGTTGTTTATGTTTTTTTGAGATAGTGTCACTTTGTGGCCAAAGCTGCCTTAGAATTTTCTTGATAGCTCAAGTAAGTCTTGAATTTTCAGTTTCCCTTCTCTGCCTCTGAAGTTCTGGAATTACAACTATGTGTGACCATGCTTGGATTATGAAATGAAATATAACCCAGAGGCTTTTAAAGAGATTCTTATTAGAACAGTAAGGCAAAGCTCACAGAAACTATCATTATATTAAATTTCTTAGGTGAAACTTACCAATCAGCAATGGTTTCTTTGTGCATTTCTGCGAATATGTTTTATTGTTTTGCATGTGCAATGTTTTCACTCTGTCTCTTAAAGATTTAACTTTTATTAAAATTTTCTTTTTTTTTTTTTTTAACTTGTGTAGTCTTTTGGTTTCCTCTCTTCAAAGGTTAAATAAAATAAACTTCAAGTAAGGGAATCAGCCACTGTCACCATCACTATTGAAAACTGTATCTGGCTTCAGAAAAGTTGAAATGATTCAAAACATCTTCATTAAAATACATAATAATAAGGACAACTCATGTACCTACCTAATATAAACAAAAAGCTCCTATACTGTAAACGATCAAAACAATTTCAGAAGGAATACAAGGCAAACTGAATATTATATAATATTTTCAGTGGCAAAGAAGGTTGGGGAATCACTCTCAACCTCTACACACAGACAGAAAACCAACTTGTACATAACACAATAGACATCACACAGTGTAACTTTATTTAAATCTGGGTACTTGTGATTCTTAATAATCTAGCAAATACACTCTATGTTTCATGTAGTCATGCTTGTATAGCTAATCTCGTAAAATGTATACCAAATTATTGCAGGGATTGTTCATGAATAAAAGATTAGATGAAAATTCTTAATTTTTTTTGTTATAATCACACCTCATTCTAAGATATAAATTAGTAGAACAAAGAGAAAGTCACTTGCATTAAAAGTATGGGCAAGCATTAAGCCAACACTGTATAATAGACAAGAGATGGTTTTTCACCCTTCCCTCTCTGTGTATTAGTCATTAAAGCATAAGTTTATAAATTCTACGTTTTATTTTAAATGCAATGATAACAAGATATTCTTATTCTGGGTTATTTGCCAGTATTAGAAATTTTGTAACTTTGGTAGCTTATCACATGCAAATAAAGTACTGAACATCTTAAATGAGCTCACATTCAAACCTTTTAAAACAATACATTTCTCATAAAAGTATTGTTTTGAGGTAATAAAATAGAAATATCAAAACTGGACAATAAGACTCAGTTATAATGCAACTAAATGGGGATCTTTAATTGCAGTTTCTTTTACCCACACATGCTGCCTAAGAAGTTGTATGCTCTTATGATCTAGTTCTGTCAAAAATGTAGAGAATGAAGACACCGATTTGCCTGAAAGTTCGTGGTTAAATAGTAAGTTATAGTCTGCACCATGATAACAATGGAATAAGAATGGGCTTTGGCACTGCAGTGGAATTGTATCTATTTTATACTGAAGCTCTTATCTGAAGTGTCACATTGATTCCTGAGAGAAATTGAGATCTGTGATCAAACAGTTTGCTGTTCTTACAAAGTGACAAAATTATCCTTAACAACTAAGAACAAAAGAGTCCTTTAAAGTCAAGTTTCGTAGAAATCTTGTGAATAGAAAATATCTAATGTATATGGCAATATATTTTTTTCTTTTCTCTTTTTTTCCCCTATTTTTTGATCTACAAAGTCTCATGGTCATCGGATGAGTCCTGCAAAAATCAGAAAATCAGCTGTGATGTATTATGAGACTAGATGATGGGTTTCAAAGCACTTGCCAGAATGTTTGATTCTAGAGACATCATTCAAGCTGTCAGGGGAGTTGGGAGATTTATTTGTTATTTATTTATTGATTGGTTGGAAAGTTCATTCATTTTCAGAACAGCCCTATACTTACTTCTTCTTTAAGAGATCACAGGAGGCATGTAAGGTCCGCCATTAAATCCTGTCCCCATTTCCACACATTCCCTGCACTGTGTCTCTTCAGTCAGAACCCACTGCAAACCACACAACTTTCTGGTGAGTAGACAAGTGACCAATACATCCCTAGATTACCTGGGTATGTTTAACAATCTGACTGATTTTCATTTTATTTCCTGGAATAAACATACTTTGGGTAATAAATACACTCTAGGTTCATCTTAAGGAGTAACTTGGCAAGAAAACACAGCAAACAATAATACTGTTTTGTTTTTACTCTGTACCAAGTTTGTCCCTAGAATTGACTTCAGGGATATTGTTATCAAAATATAACCAAAGATATATTTTAATATAATATATTAAAGTCTCAACCTTTGACCATAATTAGAAACCTGTGACCTTAATTAGAAACAATGTAGAAATAATTCATTGTGATGCGGAGAAGTAATTTGTAGTTGATATCTTTATTACACAGTAACAGGCAAATTGGATGTTACAGATAACCCACAAAGTATAAGAAGCTTGCAGGAGAAAAGTAAGGATTCTCTTGCCAGAGGCTGGAGGAAGTGATCCTTTTAACACCTTTATTTCAGACTTCCCATCACACTACTATGTGAAGAAATTTACATTATTTTATTAAGCTATTAATGTGTGCCAGTTTGGAAAGCAACTGTTGGATACTATTATAACTCAAGCAGTTACTAAAATATCTAAAGTAAGCTAACTGAATTTATACCTTGAGTCCTGTGATGATCAGGAACTGGGGAATTGGGGATGAGTGACAATGGAACACAGCTAGAATCCCAAGAGTCAGACTAAGGACACCAGACTCAAGGTGCAGTGTATAAGCTCTTACACAACTGAACGACCAATCAGACCATCCTATGCTGGCCTGGCCTCAAGCACCAATAGCAATCAATCAGCTTAGTGTAACTACAATAAAATGTATGTGTGCTTGTGTGTGTGTTTGTGTGTACAGAGTCATCTCAGAAGACTTCTGTAAAGAAGAGGGGAGCAGTCACTACCCTACCCTCAGATCCATTTTGAGACTTCACTTACGTGTTAGGAGTCCCAAGTAGATCAAGACTAAGTGCAGTGTTTCAGGATCTTTTGAGGAGCTGTGAGGGCCACTGATGCCTTACTCGCCACTCTCTATCAGCCTACATAAGGCTTATCTGGACACTCCTACAAAGTCAGAATCTGCTTGGGGAAGTAACCTTAACTAAGGTAATTTTAAAAGGAACTAAGTGGAATTAACAGTGTATTTGCATGGCGATAAAGAACAGAAAGGAAGAAGTAAAGAACCATTAGTTTGCATGATGATAGGAGTGATAGTAGTCAGGGGTTTTTTGGCAAGCCAGTGCAGTTTTATCTGTAGTTCTACAGTCAAAAACATCTGAGAGGGAAATAAGCAACCGCTCAAAGTGTTGAATAGAAAACACTGAAGTGAAGGCAAATATATAAACAGTCTGAAACTGTTGCTGAGCTCAGCATGTAATGGCAGCTGAAAAACATTGAGTTTAGCTTGAGGAAATGGAGGGAGGAGCTTGAAGGCCATTTTGCTTTGTGTTTCATATGCAATTGAGAGTTACAGAGTAGATGCTAGTAATGGAGATGCAGAATTTATGCCGTAATTCGAAATCACTGTTGCTGTGCGGTAGAAAACCATTTGCAATCAAAATACAAGTAGGGAAGCAGATATCAGGTGAAAGTGCTGCTGCTAACTAAATAAGTTTTGTAGCTAAACTAAGGTTTGTAGTCAGTGTGGAAGATACCCAGAGAAACTTTCTCTGTGCTATTGATACCATGCACAGCGTTCTAAGATTGATATTTTCTTAGGTTCACTTGTTATCTATGCTATTCTTAGCATCATGTTTTGAACGATTTCTGAAACTATGAACTGTCACATTGATGTTGTCGCAAGGTTTTCTAGTAGGTTTCCGAGGGCAGCATATAAAATTGATGAACTAGGGGATACTACCCAGTTTTTGAAGCTATTCAGTTACTGTGGTTTTCCTTAAGACAGTAGGATTCAGGGGCCAGCGGGGAAGATAAAATACGTGGCATCCGCGGCAAGCAGTGCATAGCTTTGTCCACATCAGATGCTATGTATGAAGTCTTACGCATAACAGATAAAATTTTCCTTTTGTAAATGGCAATGGGAACACTATCCCAAGGAGTTATTCATGCTAATAGGTTAAAAAGATAAACACATCGTTAGCATGTCTTAAAAAGTTTCACGATTCCCAGGGCTTTACCGACATTATCTTGTTTTTTATTCACTCGTTATGTGAGAAACTGATAAAATTCCAAAGGAAATAGAAGGATGGCAGGCAGTCTACCTAAGGGACTGTAATACAAAATAATTAGCACAGCAGAGGGATTAATAAAATATTATGTATGAGGACAAAAGAAAGAACTATGAATTTAAGTGATGAAGTTGTAGGAAGTTGTTTATATGAATATTTAAAGATGACTTTTTTTCAATGGAATAGAAGGAAAGGAATTTTCAGAGGAAGAAAATCGTTTCTTTAATTAAAGGAAGCTATTTAGTGTCATTGGGTTACTATTGAAAGGATCACATTCTGTATTGTTATTTATAGGATTAAATAGCCATTTGAAGCATTTGAGGATTCATTTTGCCTTTTTCTGAACTATATGTTGTATAGGAACCTAGATCTACTTAGATTCCTGCAAGTACAACAGACACGATGAGTAATTACTCATTAAATATATAAGTAAGCGAACAAGGCAAAAATGAATGAATGAATGAATGAATGAATGAATACAGAAACATTATTCAGTGATTCAACTAGTGAGTATTCTGTGCTGTCAGCTAACTGCTCCAGGAGGAAGTTTCAGAATAGTTTAAAAGGTGAGAATATAAGCCTGCAAGTGGTTACCTTGTATGGATACCTATTCTGGTTAGTTAATTGTCAAGGTGGAAAAGATTTTACTCTCTAAATTGTATCTCATTAGAAAGAATGTAATGGTTTCAGTAAGGTTTGACTTAATGGATCACACTGAAGCTTAAGATACAATATATATAAATATCAAGTATAGTGTCATGTTGCATCTAAGTAGCCAATCGGGTAAACATAAAGAAAAATGCTTGCTGGAATTGGGTGGGGAAATAAGGATGAGCAAAGATGAGGACAAAAGAAGCTAAATATCAAGGAAACTATATCTTTAGAAGGTTTCTATCAGATGACACTATTTTTAATTGGATATTTAATTTTTTATTAATTAAACATTTATTTTTTTCATATACATTTATATTATTTTTCTGTTTATTTTATTTTATTTTAATTAATTTATCCAGATTACATATCAACTGTTATCTCTCAATTGTATTCATCTGTTCCTCCTTCCCTCCCACTTTCACCTGTTCCCCTCCCCTATGTCAGTGACTGAGAGGGACCTCCTCCCCCACTATATGATCATAGGCTATCAAGCCTCATCTTGGTAGCCTGCCTATCCTTTCTCTAAATGCTACCGGGCCTCCTCACCAAGGAGAAGTGGTCAAATATGGGACACCAGAGTTTGTGTCAGAGTCAGTTCCTGCTCTCCACTCAAGTGTGGAGAATGCCCTGTCCATAGGCTACATCTGAGTAGGAGTTCGCTATTTACTGCATGTATTGTCCATGGTTGGTACAGTAGTTTGAGCAGAAACCCTGGGCCCAGTTTTGTCCGTCCTGATGTTTTTCCTGTAGGTTTCTAGGACCCACTGGATCCTTCTATTTCTCCATTCTCCTATATTTTTCTCACCTAAAGTCCCAATAGGATGTATTCACATCTATCCCAATCTCCTGGTAAGTGAAGACTTTCATGCGACATGCCTCTTGGGCTAGTGTCCAATTGTAAGTGAGTATATACCCTGTAAGTCTTTCTGCTTCTGGGTTAACTCAGGTAGTATGATCGTTTCTAGTTCCCTCTATTTGTCCAAAAATTCGGGATTTCCTTGTTTTTAATAGCTGAATAGTATTCCATAGTGTAAATGTACCACAATTTCTTTATCCTCTCCAAATGAGGTACATTTTAGGTTGTTTCCAGGTTCTGGCTACTATGAATAGGGCTACTATGAACATGGTTGAGCATATGTCCTTGTGTGGTGGAGCGTCTTCTGGGTATATTCCAATTAGTGGAATAGGTGGGTCTTGTGAAAGCCCTATTCCCAGTTTTCTAAGATAGAGCCAGATAGATTTCCAAAGTAGTTGTACAAGTTTGCATTCCCACCAGCAATGAAGAAGTGTTCCCCTTTCTCCACATCCTCACCAGCATGTGGTTTCACTTGAGTTTTTTATTTTAGTCATTCTGATGCATGTAAGATGGAATCTCAGAGTCGATTTGATTTGCATTTCTCTGATGACTAAGGACTGAGCATTTCTTTTAGTGTTTCTTAGCCATTCGATATTCCTTTGTTGAGAATTCTCTATTTAGTTCTGAGCCCCATTTCTTAATTGGGTTATTGGATTTGGTAGTTTTTAATTTCTTGATAGCAAGAAGAACTGTGACACAATCAGGAATTATATAAATGTTACCTTCTTAGTGTTGTGGATATTTGTATTTGGCAGCCTTGAAGAAGACGTCATTCCTATCTAGGTGCATCTAAAATTCTGAATGTAAATCAATCTCCATCACATCTTGTCATTATCAACTTAAAACATCTATCTAGACCTTAAAACATCTTAATCCCTAAACAACTGAGCTTCATTATGAAACTTAACTATCTGGTCTTTAACCCCATCAGAGACTTGAGAAGGAATAAACTTGATTATCTGAGTATGCGGAGAGTGCAGGTGAGTAGCATTCCAATTGAGAATATGACAGAGACAGTTTTCTACCTAAATAGTACAACAAACTCTCTGTAATGTGGGAGCATCTTCTTTAGCCTTCTTACCCAAAAGTTTACTTGCAATAATTTGAAAGTACTATTACAGGCTGTTAAGGATAAATGTATTATACAAGTTAATTGTTAGTTGACCAAATCATGGTGATGTCAATTTCTAGCCTACTTTTATCACAAGAAAATACATCTTAGGTGTGGCAGATAGATATGATTATATAAAAAGATAAGGTAGGATAGTTAGATAAAGTCTTCAAAAACCTCTGGCACATGCAGAATATGGCATTTAAAAATGTTTTTATTATTTTAAAGATTCACTGACAATGAGACAGGTTAACTCCTGGCAACACCTAGCCTACTTCAAAGAGGATGATGAGCATCAAAGAACCTCCTTATAGAGATGGCTTCAAATGTGGCAAACAAGCCACTGGGGGAAAAATATCCTCATTTGTACCACAGACAGAATCTTGCCTAAAGAAGGGCAAGCTTGGATGCAGGCAGAGTGGACAGCCAAACTCTGCCAAGACAGGGTAAGCAAGTCCTCAATAGTTAGTGCTTCACAAATATGTCTGTCAGACAACAGTATTTATGATATTCTGCTATGCTTCCAGACAAGTGCCTAAGCATAACTGACTTATGAGAGGCTTCATTCAGCAGCTGATGGAAACAGATGCAGAGACCCACTGCCAAACAATAGGCCAAGCTTGAGAACTTTTGTGGAAGGTTGAGAGAAAGGATTTAGGGAGCCAGAGGGGTCAAGGTCACCACAAGAAGACCTACAGAGGGAAGTAACTTGGACCTACAGGGGTTCACAGAGACTGAACCACCAACTGAAGAACATTCATGTGCCTCTTTTTAATATTAATTGATTTAGAAACTTTACCAGGCTTGTGACTTTCATTGAGATGAGGCGTGTAGGTGGACAAGAAGGAAGAAAAACGGATGCATTCCATTTGTAATGTGGTAACCAGCATGTTGTTCATATAGCAGAGCTACTGGATATTATTTGTAGAATAGATATTAAGAGACCCTCAACATATATGAGGCAGATTTGCAGGTTGGCCATGATTGGGACCCCTAACAATGAGAGTAGAGGCTGTCTTTGACTCTGTTGCCTGCCTTTGAATCCTTTTCTCATAACGGGGCTGCCTTTCCTGGCCTCAGTCAGAGAGGATGTTCTTAGTCCTGTTGAGACTTGACTGCCAAGATGGGTTGGTTTACAGAGGGACCCTCCCCCTTTGAGGAGAGGGAAGGAGGTTGGGGTGGGAGGAACATGAGGGTGGGACTTTGAGAAGAGGAGGGAGATGGCTGGGATCTGTCTGTAGAGTGATTAAATAAATTACCCCCCCCCATAAGGTTTCTCTCAGATTAATTTTTTAACAGTCAGGAATCTGAGCACATACCCATGTTTTAGCTGCATGATAACTATGATCTATTATAAACTATAGTTGAATTCATATGACAACAGTAAAGATGAAAGGGCTTAGATATAGCTGTCTTTATCAAAGGTGAATAGGGAATATTTGCCTTTGTCACCTACAAGTCCTGACACTACAGAGGGTATGAGACTGTTTAGGAGAAGCACCTGATATGATTTGGAAACTATCAGGTGTGCAGCTCCCATTGAGATGAGAAGTATAGGTAGGCAGGAAGGAAGAAAGAGAAGTGGATTCTGTTTGGAATGCACTTATTAGCGTGTTATTCCGATTGCAGAGCACCTGGGTGTTATCTGTAGACTGAATGCTAAGTGACCCAGCACTTACAGAAAGCAAGCTGCTGTCATTCAAAGTTGTGCATAACAACTTATATGAACATAATAGGCTAAGGGTAGATAAAAATAGCCATGGCTAACCTTAGATGGACAGAGAAAATCATATGTATGAATATTAAAGTGAGATTTAGCTCCTCTTCAAAGCTTCTCTGTTTTATTCTCTAGCGTACTTCTCAATCATAATTGAAAGCCATCAGAGTTTTTAGACGTATGAGCAAATATCTACTCCCTTGGTTAAATTCCCTTTATCATACTCAATCAAATTCTTAATCCCTAGGCCCTGTGTGAGTGAACACCAGTTACCTGGCCTGGCTAGTGCAGTGTGGTTTCCTATTCTACTTTGCCAGTACCACAAACTCATGCATTTGACTCACTCAAAATGTTGTTTGAGTTGTTTTAAATTTGTGTTCTTACATGTTTAAAAATCCATATGCTATCCCCTATCTCACACATGAAGAAAAGCAAGAAAGAAATCCCACCATATGCTTATTTGTAGCACATATACAGCTGCCTATCAATTAGCACAATACATACGTGTTAATCACACATTTTAGAGATATAAGTATAAAATATATTTCCTAACATTCTTTTCGATAAGCTGCAAACATATGACTTTAGAGGTCACTGTGTACCTACAATGAACTCTTTCCTTCTCCCTTCAGTATTGTCTGTGTGTAAGTCTTCTGCTTGGTATCTTCTTACCCTTTGAGTGGGATGAAATTCGGGCTATTTTCTTGGTTAAATATGACTTATCCTATCTGTATCAGTTTTCCTAGTGTAGGTGGCCACATGTGTTCTTGTAGCCATTAGAAGTCCCTGTTCACACAACACTCATGATTGCAATTTGATGCATTCATGGCTGTCTGATTCTCAATCACTGCCAAGAACCATTTGGACACCTTAGTGTTTCCTTAGTAAATAGTATTTTGTTTTTGAGTCTGAGACTAACTCTGTTACAAGGACTGTAACAGCTGGTTACTTGCCCCTTGCACCCTTGTCACTCTCTCTTCAACATACCTTTCTGTTCTGCCATGATGTAATCAAAGCTTCTGTGGTGAACGGCCATTACACATGGGTAATGGGTGCAATTCCTTGATTGTAAGACTCTGAATGCTGTCTAAATACTGAGTTCATAGCTGCTTCATGGCTACTTTGATTCCAGGATAGTGTACTCCAATATATAAGAGAAGTAACTTGCAAGCCCTTATGTCTGGATTTAAACTGCATTTCCATGGAGAACAGATAGATGAATCAACAGTGAAGAGTCTTCTCTTGCAAAGGACCTGGGTCCCAGCACCCACATTAAAGTTTACAATCATCTCTAATTCCAGTCATTGGGAATCAGGTGCCTTCTTCTGGCCTTCGTGGGTCCTAGACATGCATATGGTGCACATCCATACATTTAGGTAAAACACGCATGCACATAGAACAAAAATAAATTAAATAATTATTATAAAAGCTTGCACTTCTAGCTGGACTTCATGGCATATGCCTTTAATTTCAGCACTCAGGATGCAGAGGCAGGTGGATTGCTGTGGGTTGGAGGCCAATCTGGTCTACAGAGAGTGTCCAGGACAACCATGGCTACACAGAGAAACCCTGTCTCAAAAACAAAACAAAATAAAAATCCATTTCTAAAATAAGCTGACTTGAGATAAATTGCTCATCTTCTCTCTGTTCAGTTTCCTCTTTTCTGAAATTAGTGTTAGTAGGAGATTATTTGTTTTAGAAACATTAAAATGCTAAAATACTCAGAAGGAGTCAACAGTAGAAAGTGCTGAATAGATCCTAGTTGAATTAACATGTATAAAAGTTTGGGGATTTGATTCAATTGTATATAATTATATAGATAGATAGATAGATAGATAGATAAATAGATAGATAGATAGATAGATAGATAGATAGATAGATAGATATAACCTTATCCAAACTATATACAGTTTTTAAAATATAAAATTGAAAAGTTATATAGTATTTCCATCTCAATAATTAGAGAATATATGAGCTCATTGTGAATATGACAACTCCTGGTCTCTGACATGGGGTCATTTTATTAAAAGACACAGAGCTTTTATTTATTGTTCATTTCTCTTCATGGTTCATGAACTTGTAATGATTTGAGCCAACAAAGTATCTATTATCAATGCATATGCAGAAGTACATAGTTAAATATGAAAGATATATGTTCTAGTATTAAAGTCTCCCTTTTATATCTTGCTCATAATTAATGTACTCTTTCTGAAGAGGAGTTTTCAGTGGAATGAACAAAGATCATGATGTAAAAATAAATGATAGTTTGTGTCCCTTGGTGTCTAATTCATAAATTATCTCTCTAGGGATGCTTTTTTGTATTCAGTGGTACATTCAAATATTCCTTCCTGAGTATTATTCATGCAGGATATTGCATCTAAGAAGCTAGTTTTTTCAAAGCTGAAATGCTAGTTTAGTCCAAACTACATGTGGTGGAGGAGGAATAAAATTCGGGAGTTTTTCTTTTCTACTTCTTGTCACCCATTGCTTCTTTTCGACATGAATCCATGATCATCAGTGACCAAAGATTCCTATTGAAACAGGGGAGTAAAAAGATATTGGGAAAAGTTGAAGAGGGCACCAGTATGTTATAATCATGGTCCCTTTAAATAAAAAGAAGCCAGTTGTGGCTCTATAAATATGTTTGCTTCATTTTTTTCACTCCAGGGTAGTTTTGTCAAGAGAATTTTCATATTACAAACACCCTGAGAACTTAAAAAAAAAGTGAGTAACAGAATGCTATAGTTCTTATTTTCTCATTAAAAAATGTTAACTTCTAAGAAATGTTGAGACCACAGCTCTAAACCATCACATCCACTCAATTAGCTCAGTGCAGTAGAACCATGGAATGCTTCCTGGAGTTGCAAGTTGTTTATGGATCTGAGGCAACACTGTTTATATGGACGCAGGGTAAATATCATGCAATACTGGCCCTGAATTCACTGTACAATGTGTTAATAATAAGGGTGCAGTAGTATATGTGCGAGTGTTCAGAACATGTGATTGGAGAAAAGATTTGCAGAATCACAAGGAGATGGAAAGATTAAAAAAAAAAACTCAGAAATTAATCTTAAATTCAAAGCCAGGATCACAGACAAGCACAATGAATCAATAGAACTGAAAAACAACAACAAAACAAAAAGTGAACTGCTGTAGGTATTTTATGATAATAAAAAGCTTATTAATATAGAAATTGTAACTATGAGTGTTGTTATTACAAATATATATATATATATATATATATATATATATATATATATATATGAAAATGCTTAAACAACTCTGGAATTGGTTAACACGTAAAGGATGAAAATGTATGTAGGGGGCATACGAGATAAAGCCTAGAGTATTCTAAGTTGAGTTCTATAGCCAATTGTGATGCGGACTCACTAGATGAGGGATTTAAGAAAGATAATTGAAATATTGTAGATACAGATGGAGTGACAAGGCTCAAACTACTGCTTGGCAGCAGCTTTTGGGGGAGGTCTCAGGGAGGCTGAAGTTTCTGCTGGAAAGTATACTAAAGGCCAAAGAAGAAGCTAATAGCCTGAAAGACTCAGAATAAAGGTGACAAAGCAAAGGCTGAAAAACCATGAGAACTACAAAGACTATGGGGCATGTCAGAGTGCTATAAAATCCTTGGACATCTATACACTAATGAGCCTGGATACCTGTTACCTAGAAGGGCTTGCCTAGAATGCATGAGATCCAGGATCCAGACCTAGTCCCACTTAACCATAAGAGGAGAACAGACTGCCAATGGAAATAATGTGATAGAAAAGCATGGGAAGATGGTCATGCAAGGAACATTGGTGCAATTGCAACATCTTCAGTGGAATTGCCACAGGATGTATGGAACTTTTTCAGATGTATCCAGTTACACTGAAACCTGTGGGAATGATAAGAAAAACAAGAACAAGACTACTGAAGTGTGGCCACTTCTAACTAGAGTGCTCACTGAAAAAAAAAAGTATGAAAAATGAGATAAAGTTTGCATGAATAAATAAAAGAAAAAAGGTATAAATAGTATAAGAAACAAAAAGTAGACATATATGAGCATAAGAGGAATTTTCAAAATCTGATAGAAAAATACAGGTGATAAAATAACATCACGCATAATGCCGTGCTTGTAATCTTTATTGATTTTAATGGGATGAACAACAAAATCCCAAAGGCATTATAATATTTTCTTATGAAAGTGGTGTTAAAATTCAATAATTTATATGAGTCATGAAAAATACCTTGTTCTATATGTGATGCATATCTTACATCAAGATATAATACTCCCAAATTCAGTTTACCGAAGTGAGAGAGAGAAAGAGTGAGAGAGAGACACAGAGAGAGACACACACACACACACACACACACAGAGAGAGAGAGAGAGAGAGAGAGAGAGAGAGAGAGAGAGAGACAGACAGACAGACAGGCAGGCAGGCAGGCAGAGAGAAACAGAGAGAGAGAGACATAGAGAGAGAGAGAGAGAGACAGACAGAGATATGTGTGTTCAGAATAATATAGCATGACCAATGCATGGCATTGTTGCTAATAACCACAAATGTACATATCCTATTTTAAATATTTAGAAATGTAATACAGTAGTGCCTGAAAGTAATGTAATATCTCCATAAAGGGCATGTTGTTCTTTAAAATGAATGTTTTGAATGATAGAAAGTAACATCCACTATACTCAATTATTGAAGAGGGAAACAAAAGATTTTTAAAACAATTTTATATTATGTCTTTACAAATCATCACTGAAAGTGACTAAAACTCTTAGCATGCAATAATTAAAGGAAAACCTTTGAATTTCTCAGAAAACTATATATGAAACAGTTCATTTTATCAATACAAAAATGAAGAAGGTTCTCTTCAAATCAGTAGCAAGGAAAATGCAATTACTACCAGGTCAGTAATCACTGTTTTACATCAGCTTCTAAAAAATCTACCATGCCAAAATAAGTGAAAAAATAAAGTGAAAAATAAAATGTACAAATATTAGCACAAAATAATAAGAAATCAGTTGTGTAAATATTGGAAAGAAAAAAGAAATGACATCAGTTCCTGAGAACAAGATGAGATTTTCTGTAAGTTTATTGTATGCTAGCAAAGGAAGACACTATAACAGAGGATAAGATCTGCTTCACAATTGCCACCAACCTATAAAATTCATAACAGTAACCCTAGTAAAAGTAAGCATGAGGGCTGTATGAAGAAAACTGTAAAATTTTACTAAAGGACATAAAAGAAGATTTAAATAAAAGGTGAACAAAGCCATATTGTGAATGGGATGACTTAATATTAAAAAGATAAGAATACTTCTCCAAATTAATCTATAAATACACTGAAGTGTAATAAAAATCCTATTTGTGCTATTCATGAAACTCAAATGTTCCTTATAAATTTAATTTAGAAGAGGAAATGTGCCAAAGGAAGTATAAATGAGAAAGGGAGTCAGACTTACTTTCTATATATCAAGCCTTGTAATGAAAATGGGATAATTGAGAAAATGCAATATTGGTATGGAAATAAAAAAGAAAAGCATGGGTCACAAGAGACCTGCGAGTAGGTAGGACAGAGAAGGGATGTATACTGAATTGTTGGGAAAATAGTGCTCTGAAGTTAAGAGTTCCTGTGTAATTTGTTTATAAATTTGGTGCTGGAAAAAAAATGGTTCATTCATGTATATGAATTTCTAAAAGTAAGAAACAAAAATATTAAGACCTTGGGCTAGTAAGACTGCACAGTGGGTAGAGATGCTAACCTGTGTCCTCAAGATCACCACATCATACAAGGTAGAAGGAAAATACTAACTCCTGAGAGTTGTCTTTGGACCACAACGCACAAACTATGGCATAAGTACACCTATACACACGTGCACACACAAACACACACAGATACACACAGGACACACACACACACACAGAGCGTTTTTCAAATAATTCACAATGAGATATGGTGCCATGTAGAAGTAATTGAGTTCTTGAGTCCAACAATGCCTGAGCAAGACTTTCTCCCCAAATAGAAGTCAGTGAATATAGTTTACTTTTAAAGACAGAAAAATAATTCTCTAATGTGCCATACACACACGTGCATACACACATATGTAATAATATATATATATATATATATAATCTGTATGTACCTACAAAAATAAACTTATGTCAAATAAGTAATAGATTATTAATTATACAACATTTGAATTATTTGACAATGCAAAGAATCAAATTATTGGGAGGGTAGTAATGTTTTTAATAAATGATCAATCATCCTCGTGTACATTTTCCGTACTACTGATTCTCTATCTATATTTTGGTATTTGCAGTTTTAGTCAACTGTAACTCCTAAACACTTGGGGGGGGGAGTATTTCTCTACTTAACATGTCCAAGCGTTTTAGTAACTGTTCCCTAGACAGCATCCATCATACAAAAGCGAATTTCTAAGTATGTATATTATAGTAGATAGAAGATATGAAAAGTCAGCTAAATATTAAAGCATATAGCAGAATATACAAATAATGTAAAAATTTAGAATTCTCCATATGTCTATACCTATATATCCTACATATAAATATGAATCTACATTTATCTAGACATACAAGCATAGAATGCAATTTCCATTTTCTGTAACCCAAAGAATTATGACTTTTTTCTTGAGATTTGGAACTATTTTTTTCTTGGTCCTTTACCCACAACCTCTTCAAAACAGAATATAAGTTTGAGAAGAACATGATTAATAATAATTTGTTACTAAACTGTCCTCAGTACCTGAAATAGCTTTTAAGCAACTAAGATGTATTGAATTAACTGGAAAGATTTTTACAGTATTCATTAATTAATTGCTTACACAGTTGGTGAGTAATTAAGATTGGTGACTTAGTAATGACATGTTATTATACACTGCATAAACACAATATCTGTTAATATGAAGCTACCATCATAACATGCAAGTATACCAGGCATTCTTATTTATAATGAATTGATATTCACCCTTTCAAAGTGTTAGGACAGATCTATTTTGATGAAAAGCATACTTTGGAGGGGATTGAACACATAAAAATATTTAAAATTAATAAAGAATAATACATATGATTCTTTCTCTCAGTAATGAAAGCTAAATCTTGAAATTTTATAATGGAGTAGATGGAATGTGACTTTGTATTGAGCAGAATAAAAAAGAGATACTTGTGAGGATGAGAAGAATCAGTGTGTAAGTTGGGACATTATCCCCCCACCATTATATGATGACTTAATTCATAGTCTTTTTTTACATGTCTATATTATAGGAAACTTCAACACTAACAACTAGACAGATTATGCCGCCAACTAGAACCTTGGGTACCAGGCATGAGTTACATCTTGTTGAGACACTTTCCCAAACATCACAGACTATGGCCAAGGCTATTGGTTGCTATTGCTGAAGACACATTTATGTCATTGAAGACTGAGAAGTCAGGCCAGTGCCCAATTAAATGCTTCTCCCTTAATTACTAGTGCTCATGGTGCTGGAAGCTGCTTTGCTCACTACTGATGGAGAAAGATAATCATTAATATCACAAGGTTACAAACCCTGTGATCTACTACATTGACCTGTTTCAAAGACATACTGGCATAATAGTAGCAGAAATATTATGGGAACAGTGACCATTTTAAAAATAGGTTTAAAGGCCCACCCCATGAGATTTTACCTGACACTGCAAACATGACCCAGAACCTGAGATTATATAGGTCATGGACCTATGACAAAACCTGCTAGTACAATTATATTTAAAGAATATAGCACTAAAATTACTGCTAATGATGTTTCTATATCCACAAATCTGGGTCTCACTATATCTTCATCAGAGAAGCTCCTTGAAGTAGTTGGTAATTAACACGGAGACTCACAACAGCAGAGTATGCAAAGAATGAAAGATTTCGGAGCACTAATTCCTAAATGAGTTGTCTTCATCAAGTCCTTCACTCAAGGCTCAGAGATCTAAGAAGAGGAAGAGGAAAGAGTGTAAGAGCAGGAGTGATAGATAACTTAAGAAAACAGTATCTTTCAAACACAGCACGAATGAAACACATATGAACTAACAGAGAATGTGGAATTAGTTACAACATCTCCAAGGTTCAAGGCATACAGGGTCTCAGCAAAGGAGGGAGAAGTAGAATAGGGTAGTATCCTTAACCAAGAAGTTAATTGTGTTTGACACCATCTGGAAAAGATAATTTACTTTTCTCCAATGGAATGTGGCAGAGTGTATCATCCTCATTCCAGGGCAGGCCCCACGCCCAAGAGTAATTGGCCAACACAAAACAAACTCCTATTTGTATTCGCTCTGAGTGTTGGTGAGTGTACAGAGATGTACTTATTTGTTTTCTTTGTCTTTTTTAAATTAAAATATATTATTAATTTATTCATATTACATCTCAACTGTTATCCCATCCCTTGTATCCTCCAATTCCTCCCTCCCTCCCATTTCCCACTTACTCCCTTCCCCTATGACTGTGACTGAGGGGGGACCTCCTCCTCCTGTATATGCTCATAGGGTATCAAGTCTCTTCTTGTTAGCCTGCTTTCCTTCCTGAGTGCCACAGGCCTCCCCATCAAGGGGAGGTGGTCAAATATGAGGCACCAGAGTTCATGTGAAAGTAAGTCCCCACTCTCCACTCAACTGTGGAGAATGTCCTGTCCATTGGGTAGATCTGGGTAGGTGTTCAAAGTTTACTGCATGTATTTTCTTTGGCTGGTGCCATAGTTTTAGCAGGACCCCTGAGCCCAAATCTGCCTACCATAATGTTCTTCTTGTAGGTTTCTAGGACACACTGGATCCTTATATTTCATTTTATTTTTTACATATACAATTATATTATTACAGATATATACAATAAACTACATATAGCAAGAAGAGCTATGACACAATCAGGAATTATATAAATGTTACATTCTTAGTGTTATGGCTATTTGTATTTGACAGCTTTGAAGAGAACGTCTTTCCTATCTTGGTGCATCTAAAATTCTGAATCAAGATCAATCTCCGTCATATCTTGTCATTATCAGCTTAAAACATCTATCTAGACCAAAAAACATCTTAACCCCTAAACAACTAAGCTTCATTGTAAAACTAAACCATCTGCTCTTCAACCCTATCAGAGACTTGAGAAAAAATAAACTTGATTACCTGAGTATGCTGAGAGTGCAGGCTAGTAGCTTTCCAAATGAGAAGATAACAGAGACAGTTTTCTACTCGAATAGTCACACAAAACTCTCTATAATATTAGAGCATCATTTTTAGCCTTCTGGCCTAATATATTCAAAAGACATTATTTGTGAGGCAAGAACTATTGAGGACTTGGCAGAGTTTGGCCATTGACTCTACCTGCTTCCTTTGTCTTACTAGGTTTTTATTTTTGTTTGATTTTTATTTGTTTGGTTTTTGTAGTTTGTTCAGAGAGAAAGGTCATTTTTGTTGGATAGGGATGTGTGAAGGCTGGATAGATCTAGGAGATGTCAGATGGGAAAAATAATCAAAGTATATTGTATGAAAAAAGTAAAATACAAATAAATCTTGTGAGAAAAATTATGTGTTGTACATAAATTTAAAGGACTTTGCACAATTCTCTCTTGGTGCTCCATGTCTGAATTTCCTTGGTTTCCTATAATCCACATATACACATAATGGAGGTTAGCTTATGCTATAGCTTGGATTCTACATGTCCCCTAAACACACACACACACACACACACACACACACATGCATACACACTCTTAATTTTGATTCTGCCTATGTAGTACTTGAAAAAATGCTACATGAGTGTATAAATCATATTAGTACCAGAATAATTTCACAATTTGAGGAAACTTTCTAAATACTGCCTCAAGGCCATTTCTTAGACTACCAAAGTCTACAAATAAATGTTGAAGACATGTGGCTCTTCTCAAGGACCTGTTTGGAGGTAAATATAATTATTTATTGCTTTTGATGATTTTCATCTTTTTTCTCACTATGCATTCAAACATTTAATAAACCTTCTTCCAATCAGATCTCTGCAGAATATGAAACAAAAATTTAAATGGAAACTTATTTAGAAAAAACTTAGAAAAGCAGCATAATTTTCAATGCACTTTTAAATATAGAGAATGTGTTCATTGGGGAAAATCATTATGATGGTGTACATGGAGACTGCGTCTGAATTTTTCAGTGAATGGGCCATTCATTCCTGTCACTGCTATTTATTTGATTTGTGTTTTGCTCATTGAAGTAACAGGTGTACTGAGCTGACCACAATCACAAGTGATTTGAGCATTCTGTATGTACACAAGTGGGTACTCATGGAAGATGTGTGTTCATATAGACTTATATAACTGTATGTGTGTATTTATGAAAAATGATTAATGATATCATCCAATGTAACTAGCTATGGAATGAGCATGAATGTGGATAGCAGATATTGCTGATCTATGTGCAAAAATATGACATTTAAAATGTTGTTAGTGGATAAATCACCGGCTTTGTGAAAATCAATGCCAAAAGACAGAGAAAACAGACGCCGCTTTGGCAGGCAGATGGAGAGTGAACTGTTAGGTCTCATCCATCTCTGATTCCTATGATTATATGATTAAATATTAGTGTCCAGAGACAAGCAAGGGAAATGCCAGCCCTTGAAATACCAAGTATAGGCCAGAAAACACTGTGAATAAATACTTCATTGGGGCAAGTCCAGAAGATTAATAAGATTTCCAAAAACCGGGGTGAGAGAGGGCTGTTTCCCAGGTAGCTAATTAGAAGTCACTCAGAAACTGGAATTAAATGAATAAGAAAGAAAAAAAAAGTTATCCAGGAAAAGAAAAACATAATTTTGAAATAAAACTCCATGGTTAAAATTAATTTGCATCAAAAAATATTATGTCATGTCTCTTACGTTTTATTTATTGCTAGTCTGAAAAAAAAAGTAGACAAGATCCACGGAGAGATAAACAAAAGTCTTCTAAAGGAGTTTATGAAGAGTACTATAGAATTATCAGCTCCATTCTTTTAGCTAGAAGGTGTTCATAGCAGTAATGCTAACATGGAGGGAAAGAACAGACTGGGGGTCTGGTGGAAGCTTTGTCAAGTCATTGGCATATTCTATTCAGACTCTGCACGCATGTCCTTTGGCAAGGGGTGTTTCTTCCTCTCTTCTTTGATTCCTTTGCAGATATGATCAGTACTAATACTAAAATAATTTGCCCCTTAAAATTCCAAATACCTTATTGAGTAGACATCTTTTGACTGGCACTTTGCCTATAATAAATATTTTGTTTAGGTGCTTTCTTCCTCTCTTTTAATTTTAATTTTATTAATTTATTCAAATTACAACTCAATTGTTGTCCCATCACTTGTATAGACCAGGCTGGCTTAGACTCCTCAGTGATCCGTCTGCCTCTGTCTACCTGAGTGCTGGGATAAAAGGTGTGTGGCATCATCAAACTTGGATCCCATTTTCTACGACCTGAGATTATAAAAATTCTTTTATTTGTGTATGTCTCTTCCAGTCAAATTTACTCACTCATATTGAAAAGATTCGTAAGGTTTCCCAAAGAGGAATTTAGTCCTTCATTTCAACAAATATATACACATACAAGTAGATTTATTAATAAGTAAGCAAGTCCCAAAATAAACATATGTATGTATATAAAGTTTCTATCATCCACATTTTCACTTTATTTATATATTTGTGATTAGAATACATATGTATACCTTTATGTTCATATAAATTATATATATATATATTATATGTAATTAAGTGCATAGAATTATTATTCAGGTTAATGAAGAATGTACTTTTCCTGATTTCTTTCACAGCCTGTTTGTCATTTGTATACAGGAGGGCTACTGATTTTTTTAGTTGACTTTGTATCCAGCCACTTTGCTGAAGATGTTTATTAGCTGTAGATGTTCCTTAGTAGAATTTTGGAGTCACTTATGTATATTATTATATCATCTACAAATAGTGATACTTCAAGAAATTAACACCACCAAACCAAATAATCCAATTAAAAATGGGGTACAGAGCTAAACAGAGAATTCTCAACAGAGGAATATTGAATGGCAGAGAAACACTTAAAGAAATGCATAACACCCCTAGTCATAAGGGAAAGGCAATTCAAAATGACTCCGAGATGCAATTTTACACCTATCAGAATGGCTAAGATCAAAAACTCAAGTGACAGCACATGCAGGTAAGAAATAGAGAGAAAAGAACATTCCCTCATTGCTGGTTGGGGGACAAACCTGTACAACCACTTTGGAAATCAATCTGGCACTTTCTCAGAAAACTTGGAAAACTATACTTCAAGACCCACCTATACCATTCCCGGGAATATTCCTGAAAGATGTTCCACCGTACAACAAGGACATTTGCTCAACTATGTTCATAGCACTTTTATTTATAATAGTCAGAACCTTGAAACAACCTAGATGTACCTCAACCAAATAATGGATAAAGAAACTGTGGTACATTTACACAATGGAATATTACTCAGCTATTAAAAATAAGGAAATCTTGAAATTTGCAGGCAAACAGATGGAGCTTGAAATGTTCATCCTAAGTGAGGTAACCCAGACTCTAAAACACACACATGGTCTATACTCACTTATAAGTGGATATTAGCCCAACATAGATGTCCTCTGAGAGACTCCACATGGGGCATGGGGCGGGGGGAGATCAGGACATATACTGGGATTCAAAGATATACTTTATACCTATGAAGGCCAGTGTGCTGAAAACCTGTAGGAAAGATTAGGGAAATGGAAGGTCCAGGAGGGAGCAGGAGCTCCACAGGGATACCATCTAGGCCTCTGTATCTGGAAAAGGGAGGCCTGCACAAACTGATGCACCAGCCAAGGACAATGCATTCAGAGAATCAATAATATTTTTATAACAATTGAGTTATAGTAAGATATTATTTATATGTAAATAGAATTTTCTGAAAAGATTTTTACTCACCTATAGTGAGTAATTATCAGACATTCTCTCTGTGTTCTAAGTAATATTTGTCAGACTTAAGGTCACAACGATTGATTTCTGCTGTGTTTTATTCTAGATATTTGTTACTTATCTTTTGTGATTTTGTCTTTATTATCTTTCCTGTTATATTTCAGTATGCAATCATACACAAGAAGCCAGGTGTGCTTATTTTTGTGTGTGTTATTATTCAGTGATTTCAGGGCTATATTTTAAAATAATTTTTCACTAATCATTACCTAAGTAAATAAACTATTCATCATTTGAATTTGTTCTTAAAAACATTTGAAAACACATTAAGAAAGAATGATTTTATAATTAAGATAAGTAATTTCTTAATTAACCTCAGAGTTTTCATTATTTTCTCATTGTTGTCTTGGTTATTTCCATTTAAGTGTTTTTATATTTGGGAGTGATTCATCAGCTGGCAATGAGACACAGAAAAGATTACATACTGAAATCAGAATTTGACTCAGATTTTCATTCTGCCACTTATGGTACTTGCTTGTCTTATATTTAAGTAATAATTTATAATCTCAGTGTAATCAATTAAAATTCAAAAAATTTCTATAGCCTAAAGTTATGTGGAATGGAATATTATTTAACATCTAACATGCCGTGAGGCTGCAAATTAAGCATACACTCTCTATTAGACTTGCAGGTATTTGCTGAATGGGCCCAGCTCTGTTGGTGCTTTTCCATCCCAAGCCTGCATTCCCCACCTCAGGAGACGGCCAGTAATGGTCTATGCTTAGATGGATGTGCTTTTAACTCTAACTGATGCAAATTAAGCATGGAAAGCTGGTGTTCCTGTCCTGGATGTGATCTATGACTGCTCAAAAAGGGACAGCAGATATAATGTCACATATAAGACACTTAGATTGCCCAGATCCACTTACGAAACTTTTCCTGTGTTGTGTGGTGTGCGAGACAGATGGAGAGAAGCCCAACAATGGCAAGGGGAATAGAATAGTTGCTTATAACGCATTGTTTTATGACTAATGCTTAGGACATCCTGTATATTCAAAAAATAAAACAATGTTAATTTCCTAAAATGACAGTTCTATTAACATCCTGCAGTCACATGCAGCAGTAATAACCATAAAAGGTAACTGAGTGATGATATATTTTACAACAGGAATAAATCCTAACAATATGCTCAGTGATGGAATCGTTAACACCAAAGCCACATAGTCATGATTCTATTTATATAAAATGTCTATCTATACCAATCTAAAATGTGTTTCTTGAGTTTAGGATGTGGCAGAGGATGGAAAGATAAGTGGGGGACATTGGGTTTCATGAAGCAACAAAAATAACACTAAAATTGATTTTGGTGTACTTATACAAATTTGTATTTATTAAGTACACTTCATTATGCATATTAAATGGATATCTTACTGTATATGAGTTGTACCGTAGCATTGTTAAAATATTTTATAATGGTAAACTCATTTTCAGTAAATATTAGGTTTAAATTTGTTTAAACACCATTTACTTATACAACAAACTCCTACCAACAGTTCTCATATAAATTAGTTTAAAAAACGTGGTTGGTCTCTTCTCGGTAACCTGCTGTCCTTCCTCTGAGACTTGATACCCTATGAGCATATACAGGGGGAGGTAATCCCCCTCAGGAACAGTCATAGGGGAGGGGAGTAAGGGGAAAATGGGAGGGAGGGAAGAATGGGAGGATACAAGGGATGGGATAACCATTGAGATGTAACAAGAATAAATTAATAATAAAAAAATTTTTAAAAGCGTGGTTGGTCTACTTTATATTACAAATCAGCACAGGAGACTTTTTACACAGCAGTGGCTTTTATTATAAGTGGCTACATAACTGATGCATATATATATATGTCTACAGATATAAGAATATTTCCTCCTTTTCCCCCTTTCTTTATTTCATTTTTTATTTTTAGACACAAGATTTCTCTGTATAGCTTTGGCTGTTCTGGAAATTACTCTGTATACCAGGCTGGGCTAGAAATTTCGAGATCGTCCTGCCTGTGTTTCCTAGGCTTTAGGATCAAAGGTGTGTGCAACCAGAGCCAGAAAAAAAAATCCATTTTAACCTGGATTCTATAGTGCTTCTTATAATAGTCTAAACATTAATAAGTTAAGTGACATGAAATATTTATCATAAGAAAATGCTTTCTCAGATTTAACATTTTAGAATGTTAAAATACATATATAATTTAAGCACATTAATTGATCTATGAAAATTCAGGCTTTAAATGGTTGTATAGTGCCCTTATGCCTATGAACATTTGTACACGTTATATTGAAAAATAGATAAAACTTTATTAAATTGTATGGAAGTTTATAGTATTAGATGTGATTTCTTTTCTCTCCCAATAGTTTTTATGAATCTTGGCTTCCATGCAGCTGTAACAACGTCACAGCTTTCATATATTTGTAGCATTGTTGTTATCAGTAGTTATAAAACATAAATTTAACATCTATATCAAATGTTATAGACTAATTAACAGCAGACTATTTAGGTTAATATACTAGACAGAGCTATTAACGTAGACACCAAATGATGATGCCAGAAAATGTCTTCCTTTAACTCTGCTTGCTACATATTCTTAAAACAGCTATTGTTTGAAGTGTGATGGCTTCTATTAAAAACATTTACTTTATTTGATATTTGTTTATTCATTCATATATACAAATAAACACATATTAACAATATTTTTATCAGAAAAACTGTTACCCAAAACAATTATGAGGAAACTGGTCTCATCAAGTATTATTTCAAATGTTTTAAAATGCCATTTGAAGTGAGTAAGATGCACGTAGGTGGTAAAGATGTGTGCTTCCAATTTTTTCCAGAAAACCTTTTTTATTTTACTTTCCCTGTAGAGGACCACTTCCCCCACTGCCAGCTTTTCTTGGTCATTGAAAGTTTTTTGTTTAGGGCTTAAGCTTTTCCATTTTGTCCACATTGCCACTGGTGTTGTCCTTGTTCAGGCTATGTTTGGATAACCACTAATTTACTAAACCAGTTTAATCCCCAATAATAACCTATAAACAATTTTCAGTATACTACAGATATGTGTTGTCTTCATACCTCTGCAAAGATATAATACTTTGCAACAGCTGAAGACCATTAAAAAACCACACCTGTCAAAAGGAAGAGCCCAGTCCCCATGGATATGTCTGCAAAATCCTCCCTTACTTAAGACTCAGGAATCCCATTCAGAAAAGTGTTAGAAAGATCGTAAGAGTCAGAGGATCAGAAAGTATGCTGTGAGATCATGTCTCCCAATAATACCAGAAGTTACACCCATAAAAATCTCATTAAAATATTTTTTATCATAGTTCTACATTTTTTATTTTTTACATATATATTATATTCCTACAAATATATATAATAAACTACCTATAGCAAGAAGAACATGAAACAATCAGGAACTATATAGTTCTATATTATATGAAGGAAAAAAATTGGGTTTTCAAGACAGGGATTTTTTTTGTGTGTAGCTTTGGCTGCGCACTAGCTTGTTTTGTTATCTTGTCTGAGGAACTAATATATTTTAAAATTAATACATATTAAAATATTATATATTTGTCTAAATATGTTCTCTACCCTGAAACTAGAATATAGAGTTAATTAATGACGATCATTGGAACAGCTGTAAACTCAGGAATAAAAGTATTTTCATTTTCTAGCAGGAATTCAAGAAAACTTGAGATTTTGCATCATTATTAATGTATGTAGGGTATGCTTGCCCATAAAATGTCAACTGCTGCAGGAAGATGATCAACATATGTTGAAACCTATGACCCTGCCTGCCTGCCTGCCTGCCTGCCACTGACTAGGCCCTGGTAGTCACCTGATCTCTGTGTGAGTCTATCGAAGGACAATGGGTAGGTGAGCTAATAATGCTGAGGATTAAGGGGCTTAGTTTGCTATTTTGTGGTAAGCCAAAAATGGGTCCAGCCCAAATAGATGAGTGAGAGGCAGTTCACACTGAGATGAAAATGACATCAAGAGCGGAGAAGTATGAATGGCATGATAAAAGGGAAGTGCAGTTTTGAGAAATGACAAATTAAAATACGCCGTCCCGGTGGCTCTTCAAATGAGGCTAGCTGAGCTTGTTACTCTTCATAAATTTCTCTGTACTCTTCATTTAAAATATTTTTGGTTGGCTTCTAGTCCTAGTAACTCAAGCAGTTCAAAATTGTCATCAAACTGGTGCATTTGAACCTTTTGTAATTAAATTAAAAGTTCCATAAAACTCTGTTCAAAAATTTATAGATTTCTATTGCATTTTATTTTTTCTTTCAGAAAAAAAAAAGCAGTGATGGGAACTTTATCTCAGTGGGGAAACATCTTCTCTCTTTAGAATTCAAGCAATAACAATTCTATGGGGTAATGATTATTCTAAATGCATTGTACCATGTAAATTAATCTATTGCTTTCGTAGCACTGCTCCAAAAAGCAGAGCGGATGCTGAGTGCACAGAATGAACAAATTAATTAGCCCATCTACAAAATCAAATAAATCTCCCAGTGGTGACCTCTGTGTACTATGATAAAGAAAGACATGAAGTTCTTTAGTAACTTTGGTTGTAGTAAAACCAGCTCTCGTGGGATTAAGTAGTTTCATGATTTTTTCCAGAACCAGGAGGAAGTCCTGCCGGGGCCCAGTGGCTAAGGTTCTGGACAATAGAAAGACGTTGAACACCATGTTTAAACAAACAGTGTGTTCTGATAGAAATGACCCCGAAATAAGCATTGCTTAGAAAAGAAACATAGTAATCCTTTCTTCTATTTAAACTATCTCTGGTCCTAAGATAAACCATAGAAAATGGAGCAAATATTCTTTCCTTACAAAGAATTCTACTAAAGTAGGAATTCAAGTGTGTTATAAGGCCTTGGGTAAAAAAATGTTTTTTATCTCCAGCAGAACTTCAGGCTAATGCTGAGGAAAAACAAACAAACAAACAAAAGAAAACAAGCAAACAATTCTCAATTGAGCTTATGTTAGATGTGTTATACCAGCGCCAGATTGGTGCTACACAATTATGAGTCTTGGAGCACACTGTCCAGATGCCCTATATGTAGTCAGGACAGGGATTTACATTCATATGAAGAACCAAGGAAATCTCATTAACAATGCCTGTAAGTAAATAAAGGCAGCACAGGTTCCGGCTGACGGGCACGTTGAACAGCAATTCATTGATGAGCATAAGTCGCTGCCCAGGGGTGTAGGGCTGCTAGGCTGGACTTTTTAAAGCTGTGCCAAATTAAGATGCAGGTAGCTAGCCATTATCCAATCATACTAATGAAATACTGGGCATGGGCTCACCCTGAGAAGGATCAAAGCCTTCTTTAGTACAACTGCTATTGGGTGTGGGCAGCATTTAAGAGACACAACTCTAAGCCATCGGCAGCTAGCACTTAAAATGAAAGTAAACAATCCCTTACTCTTGAGAAGTCACTGAGGGCACCAGGGCACCTATTACAGTCCACTCCATGCAATGCTCAGAAGGTATGTTCTTATGGTATGTTCTCCCTCTAGCATGCTCTCCTTTGCTAGACACATCTGAATGTGTAAGGTGAGCATTGTACTTACAACTCCAACTTCTGATTGTTGCAGAGCCACTACTACGCCTGGGATTCACCCTTTCTCTCCCACTTTTCTGTAATGGAAGCTTTGGTTTCTTTGTAAGCTCAGTTGTGTTATGTAAATATGATTTTATTGTAACCCCAAGTGTGGGATCATAGTTTGAGCTTTAGCTTGTCCACACCTGCTAACTGTCTTGTGAGGGGTGTGGCTTTTGGCGGCTGGTAAAGCCTTCCCAATGCAGCACAGAAAGGGATGTGGTCTAGGGCTCTGAAGATATACATATGAACAGAGAGAACACTCGGTGGGTGTGCCCTGTAGTGTTGGTGTGTGGCATGTAGCACTTGGAAGACACCAGAGAAGATTGACAGTATTGCTGTTTGGAGCAGATGGAGAGAAATGCTTTGGGGAGCAGTGGCTTGGAGGAGACTGCTGGCTGCATCTGTTGTTGGCAGAGACAGGTATAGCCCCAAAGAACCCAATTGACCCTAAATAGCTGGGAGGAGTAAAGGGGCCCCCTCTCTTCACTAGCTCTCATTCTCTCTCCTACATAAGGTTGGGAGGTAGGAAGGGAGGTTGAGGTTTAAACACCTCCCATAGAAAGTAAAGTTTAAATGAAAGAACACTACACTTTCCAGTCTGGCTTTCTCTCTCAGTATGATTGTTCTCTGGTGTTCAAGGTTGTTTAGCTAACAGAGTGACACTGACTCTGATGTATCTGGGACTGTGGTTCACACACACACATGTTGGTCAGATGCTGATGCCACGCTTCCTTATCATAAAATGGGATTTATGGGCCACCGAGTGACACTCACTATGTTATCCAAGCATGGAATTTATTCATCCCTTAACAATTGGATTGTAACAGTCCTATGCCATCTTCATTACGAGGGTCAAGTGCTGCTAAAATATGTTCACACCACTCACTAGTTGCTAGTCCCATGGCATGCAGCCTCATCCAGAAGACAGAGTGTCACTACAATTCTTGCCCCAGCTCTGGCAGAGAAAACAGAGTCTACAGAGTCCAGAGTCTACAGTTGTGTAAAGCATAAATGTTCTGCTTTCTGGTTTGTTTTTTTTTAACCTCACTGGCACACAGCATTAAGATCCATTGACACCACAGACAGGTACAAGCTGCCGAACATCCTTCACTATGAATTGACTGCTTTAGCCTGAGAAAATGGTTCTGTTAGCTCTATGTTTGCTGGACACAGAAGTACATGTCTTGGGGCCAGCAGTAAGCAGAAAGATCAGGAATATGAAGCCAGCCCAGGGTATATAGTTAGTTATAAACAAACCAGGACTCACTATGGAGACCCTGGTTCAAAATTGACTTAGAAAGTCCTGTTTTTAGAGGTCTAGTATCTTTATAGACGTCATCTCCCAAAAGGGGGTTCTCCATCCACCCATTTTGCAGGCTGCAAAGGTAACCCCCTATGTTCAAAATCCATCAACCCTAGTCATCACTAACTGTCCAATTCAGGTTTAATGTCATCAATTTGCAACCAAATGATGTGTAATTGCCCTAGAGACAGGATAACTTCAGGGGCTCATAATTGCCTTCTGTCACTGGCAGATTGAATGGTCAGCCTGAGACGTGGCTCCAATCGCTTTACTTTGATGAAGCTTATCTTAGATCCATACAGTTTCAAGTGTGATCCTATGCAGAGGTCATTCATGACAAAGGCTGCCATCATATACTGACCAAGTGTTCTGTCTATTTTGATATTTGTAGCAGTTACATGGCAGGTTTCCATGAATTATGTTTATTCTATTCACTTGCCCTTTTCTCAGATATTACAGTATCTAGTTAAGCCGCTGGCCACTAGACTTATATCCATGTATATTTACATTTTAGATTGTGTACATTTCCCCATCAACTTCATGGTCAGCCCACACGTCAGTGCATTGCTAGCATTGTGTCATTTTGTCTTTCAAGGTCTCTGTCTTTGCCAGGTAGGAACAAAGATGTCGGGATTTGCCTGTGCTTATGTGATATTCCAATAGCCTGTGTGATTAATCTAACCCACTGCCCTTGCTTATAAGCTATATTGTAGGCATAACTACTGGACAGCTTCGCCTAGGTTCTATCTTCTACCTTTTCTGTAGAATGCTTATTTTAAATCCCAAAATATTTTACCACTTTTTGCTCACTGGTTATAGTGATAGTGGAAGTATGTGCTCTTTTATGCAAAGCTCTGATTCAAGAACTTGGATCATCTGTTTTTATAGTGTTAGAGGTAGAGCAGCTTGGATAAACTGATGGTCATATACTACGTGTACACAGTTATATGTATCTATCTTTTCCACATGCTGGTAGAGAAGTTATATCTGTGACTGCTACTTGAGTTCATGGATGTTGACTCTCATATTCTAGCTTCCAACTGGCTTTTTGAATGCTGTTCCTAGCCTGTCCCTTTTATGAGCTTAAGCACAGAAGCTACAACTGCCGTTCCACAAGAATATAATTGCTCAATAATTCGGGAATTGAGATGGGCAAATATCATGAGAGTTCCTACCAATATGAAGCTGCTTATGGCTACTAAATAGTGTCTTGTCAATTGTATGAAGACTGGGGAAATAGCTGTACTTGAGTCTATACTCAGTTAATCACAACCTCATCATAGACTCTTAACTGTAACAGGCAGCACCTGAATATCCATATAAAGTTGGATTTTGTGTCCAGCAAAATGCCTGCATGTCCCTTTACCTTCAGTGTATGCATTTCTCCCTTTTAATCTATCTGGCGCTATCTCAGAAAACTGGGAATTAGGCTTCCTCAAGACGTAGCTATTCCACTCTTCGTAATATACCCAGAAGATGCTCCAGCACACAGCAAGAACAATTGGTCAACCATGTCTATAGCAGCCTTATTCATAATAGCCAGAACATGGAAACAGCCTAAGTGTCCCTCAGTAGAAGAATGGATAAAGAAACTGTGGTAAATTTACACTATAGAATACTACTTAGCTACTAAAAACAAAGAATTCCCAAAATTTGTGGACAAATGGATTGAGCTAGAAATGATCATACATAGTGAGTTAACCCAGAAACAGAGTCACATGGTATATACTCACTTATATCTGGACACTAGACCAAGGGACATGTCCCATGAAATTCTTCACTTATCAGAAAAGTGGGACAGAGGGGAAGACTTTCTATTGGGATTTTAGATGAAAGAAGCAAGGGAGAATGGGAAATATAAGGATACAGAAGGCCTTAGAAACTTACAAGTAGAACATTATGATGGGCAGATCTGGGCCCAGGGGTCCTGCTCAAACTATGGCACCAGCCAAGGACAATACATGCAGTAATCTTTGAACCCCTTCCTAGATCTAGCCAATGGAGGGACATTCTCCACAATTGAGTGGAGAGTGGGAACTGACTTTCACAGGAACTCTGGAGCCCCATATTTGACCATGTCCCCTTCATGGGGAGGCCCGGTGGCACTCAGATGAAGGATAGCAGGCTACCAAGAAAAGACATGATACCCTATGCGCATATACAGGGGGAGGAGGTCCCCCTCAGTCATAGTCATAGTGGAGGGGAGTAAGGGGAAAATGGGAGGGAGGGAGGAATGGGAGGATGCAAGGGATGGGAAAACAATTGAGATGTAATATGAATAAATTAATAAAATATATTTTAAAAAGAAAAATAAAAAATAAGAAATAAAATATGAGTTATAGCAAACAAAGTAAATAAAAAAACCTATGGGTTTAAGAAAAGACTAGAGAGTAGTCGCCATGCATAAATACATCTTTGGAGGTAAAGTTTCCCTTTGCTAAGACCTTGATCTCTCTTCATTGAGAATGTATACGTTATTGGAGAACTAACTGGGAATTGAAAATTTTTGTTGAAATGATCATCCTGAGGTTAGGATGACACACTTTAATTAGTCCGCGTTCCATTAACAATGTGACTCTTGAGTGTCACTGGGTTCTATTCTCAACTGCTCTTTAAAGGTTGGGCCTCCTGGCAGTCTATTGATCCTATAGGACCTTGCTGCTCATTAAGATAATTGTTTCTGTATTACTCCCACCTGGCAATCACTACTTCTGTTTCTATCAGGCTCCTACCTTCAACTCCATCTCCTACAATCAACCATGTCATCAGAGGACAGCTGGCAAAGCTTCTCAGGGTGGTGGTGTCACCCTAGTGATACATTCCATACCATTTGTCTGAGAACAATATCTAATAAACTTTTACTTATTTGGCTTTAGATTTTATTTACTAAGCTTTGTAGTCCCATATACTGGCATTTCTTTTCTTCTAATTTCCCAATAGTAGCATATATAGTGACAAAAATATTTATTCATTGATTTTGGTAGGATAAACAGTTTTTAACTGAGAAGTTATCAATATTCCTATGCACATCTTTTGTTTGTATGTGTGTGTGCTTAGATTAGAGAAGCAATGGGCGGTATATTTGCTAGTCTTAGAATATACTTCTTTCTGTGAGACTGCCTAACTTGAAACAAATTTAATGGACACAAAGTAATTATGCATAGTGAAGGAAATGATGTGATAATTTGATATGTCCATAATGGTTAAATCATAAAATGTTCATTTCTCTTTCCTTAAATGGATAGCACTTTTTCTGTTTGCTGAAAGCAATAAGTCTTCCCTTTCTCAGTTTTGTTTTAAAATACAAAATAAATAACTATTAAATTAAGGTAGCCTAATGTGCCAAAAAGGACTATAAATTACTTCTCTCTCACCTTGCTGTAGTGTGGTGCCAATTATCTAACTTTCCTACCTAAGTGCTTGTGCCCGTCTTAGCTTTCAGTGACCACTTCTCTTTCTACCTCTGTCTCTATGTGAGATAAATCTTGAGCTTTGTACTTCACATGAATGATGATATATAATAATTGCCTTTATGTACCACTATCTAGTTCTGTATATATAGCAAATTAAAGGGAGAGAAATGCCAAACTTTTTTTCAGGGAGATTTGGTTGCTATGCATCGTCAATAGAAACATATATTTTGGTTATTGGACTTTATCTCCAGACATAGATACTTTTTTTTAAAACCATGAATTCAAGGAGTAAGAGAGATTATACTTTTGTTCTTTAGTATGAAATCCTGATTGACTAATCATAATCACTTATTGAACATTGACACTTTAAGTTCTTATCGATCATAAATTTATATTTTATAAAATTGCTTATTTTACCCACTGAAGTGCTGAAGGTATTTTTATTTCAAATATTTGTAATATATGCTTATATATTTGAGTATTAAGTCTTTGAAACACATATATAGAAATAGAGAAACCCTTCTCATCATAGAATGAAGTTATGTTCTCATAAAACAAAGTATATGTGAGTAATTGTCACTTTATCCTGGCTATCTAACAAATACCAGAGTTTTGTAACAAAACCTACTGTAGAATATCTCTTCCTTTGATATGGTGTCTCACAGAGAACTACAGATTTTTACAACTGCCCAACACCTCCATAGAGTATCAAATAACATATTGCTACCTTGAATATCATTAATACATAACAATAATCAAATTCCAAGCAGTAGTCACTACTCAGTGTATATCATTTCTGCACCATTAGGTATTTTTAAATGGTAGACATTTTAAGGTTCCCCACAGATATACTTTGCCTTATGTTTTCTTTCTGTGTCTAAAAAAAAAACAAAAAAAAAAAACACACATCTTTTAAAGTTAACATTGAAAATGTACACTTACCCAATGTTCCTATTCTCTCTTGTACCACACAAAAATATTTCACCATCAAGTCTCAGAGAATGTCTGTGTTTATTATTATTATGACAACCCTTCTTCTAGAAAGTATAGATTAAACTCTAAATTAAGCATTAAATTAGACTATTTATAATAACATAGGGATGTATCTGAGGGGAATATACTCACTCTTGTATGTACATGTGGCCAATAAAGTTTGATAGTTTATATCTCTTCTGTTGCTCCCTATTTTAATTTTTTGAAGCAGTGTCTTTCATTTAACCTGGACTCCATGATTTGCTATACTGACTGGTCATTGTGCTAGGAGGATGATCTACTTGTTTCCATCAAAGTGCTGGATTTACAAGCATGTGTATTCACGCCCTTTGCGGTAAAGGCCAAAACTCGGGTCCTAACACTTGTGAAGTGGCACTTTTACCACCGAATCATCTTCCAACCTATCTAGAATATATTTTGATTGTAATTTACCATTGTTATTTGATCATAGGATAAGCACATTGTTTCCTTCTTCCCTTTTCTTCCTCCAAACTCTCTACTTTATCCCTACTTTTCCTCTTCTAAATTTACATCCTCGTTTAAAAATAATCTTTGTTACCCACTTATATGTATATATATGCATGAACATATTCCTAAATATAGCATTCTCAGTCTGTATGTTATTACTTCGATGTACATTTTCAGGGATGACAGTTTAGCATTGGACAGCCAATTGGTATAATCTTCCATGGGAAAGATTATTTCTCCTTCTGTCAGCAGTCCTTAGTTGCCTACCGCTCACCTGTACTATCAAGGCCTACTGGGATTTTCCTTGTTCATGTGTTATCACCTTCTTCAGCTCATGTTTAGGCACCCATGTTGGTGATATCTTACAGATGTAGTTTCTTTATTTACTAGGAGACACAGTGTCACAGAAATCTCCCTGATCATCTGGCTTTAAAATCTTTCCACCTCCTCTTCTGCAATGTTCCCTGGATCTGAGGTATGGGAAATATTTCTGGATATGTTCATTGGGACTGAATTTTACAATTTTGAATTTGATTGGTTGTGGCTTTCTGTAATGGTCTCCTTCTGCTGGAAAGAGAACTTTCCCTGTTGAGGGGGTGAGAACCATACTTATTCGTAGGTAGACTATACTTAACAAATATACTTGTTTAGTAAATTGATAGTTGTAGATTCTCCTTCAAAACCCACAACTTCACTAGTTCTGAACAGATAGCTATGTTTCCAATACCAGACATTATTTCATCTTATTGAATGGGTCTTAAAGTCCAGTTAGAGAGGTGTTGGTTACCACCAAGGAATGCATGTCACAACTATACCCATAGTGTGGTTCTTGTGGTGGTTCACAGGAGTCATAGGTAAAGAGTACTTTTGGTTACTTTCCTCCTTTGTGAGCTTTCAAGGCACATTCTGGTACCACAACAGCGAGGTTAGCCTTTAAAGTTCATTGTTTTTCACTAACTGAAGTCATTATTGAAGTTCATTTTTTTTCTCATTAATCCCCAGTAGTCCCAGGACCACCTGTTAACATGTCTGTTCTTACCCAAACTAAATTTTATAAGTAGAGTCTACTTGTGAAAATCCCATTCTGTTCCTTGAGTCTACCTCTCTATACTTATATCTTAATTACTAAAGCATAAGGGAAGACGTTGAAATCAAGTAAAAGTCCTCCGATGTTGTTCTAAAAACAAAACCAGAGAAAATGGGTGAATACAGTTTCTTCATATACTTCATCAACTCAACATCTAAAATTAGCTCCTTATTCACTTCTCACCCTTAAAAACAGTCTTCTAAAATTCTGATTTAGGTTGACATTCTGAATCCATTTGAGAATAATGAAAAACAGTATTAACTTCTGACTTGTGATCATGGTTTATTGCTTCATCTATTTTTAGATTTCATTTCCCCAATTTGCACTTTACAGTGGCTAGATCATTTGCAATATATAAATGTTATCCCTGTGCATTGTGTAGAGTAGTGCTTCTTAAATTTTATTTCCACATATATTTTGCTCATGTGTATAAATGTAGTTGTTTTATCATATGGAACATGTATGTTGAAGTGTTATAAATTCATTTAACACTTTTGTTTATATTTTTCAAAAAATTTCATACATGTAAGCAATGTGTATTGATCATATCCATTACTCTACCTCCTCAAGTAGCTCACTGCCTCACCCTAAAAAAAACTCTCTCTCAACTTTATAGCTTAATGTTTTCTTTTTTTTTTTTTTTTTTTTTTTCAAATACTGAAGTTCTGTTTATTGGCTTAAAAATAATTTATAACTGCCTTCATATTTTTATTCAAAATTTATGTTCTCTGTTAATAACTGTGTGCTAATTAACATGTATGAACAGAGAACATAAACAAAGTAGTAATAATTAGTATTGTTTCCAACTTGAACAATAACTTCCCTTTTTCACTCAGGAATAAATATACTATTGACTCTGTCTCCTCCCCCCCCCCATCCATTCCTCTGTTCTCTGCCTGGCATGCAAATGCCATTTCTGTGAGGTGTGTTAATGAAGATATCACCTAGTTTAATTGGGAATTTTGTTTTCTTAGTAAAAATAATATAATTTCTAGAAAGAAAATTTTCAAATATAAAAAAAAAATCTACTGAAAAGTCACTGAGGATTAGTTTGACCCTCTTGTAGTCACTGAAGGTTTTTCTTAAAAGGGCCACAAAGGCCTGCTTTTGGAAACAGAACTTCAATGTAAGTAATAAGGATAATCATACAAGAAAGCTTATAATTAAACTTCAGCTTTTCAGGCTGAAAATTGCCATATTGGATAGTTGACCAAAAGTAGCTTAATGTTTATAAAGTTTTCCACATGTTTATTGGTCTGTTTTCATTCCCTGTGGCATAGGCTACAGATTACTGAAGAAAAATTGACCCTCCCTTTTCCAGAAGCCTTCAACTGCCAACAGTTCCTCAGCTGTGAGTGAGACCATAGAAGCTCACTGCCCTTTCAGCCTGATGGAAATCAATTGTGAGCAGGTCTTGTAGTCTTATTGGTTCTGTAGGTCTTAATGATTTTGGTAGCCTTTTGTTTAGGTTTTCTCACATATTGTTTGACTATAAACTAAGACAGTTTTAGTCATTATTTCTAGTTAGTCTGTGATTGGTTGGTCTCTCATTCTCTCATCTCTTTGCCTTCCTTTCCTATGTCTGAAGTAACCCAGATCTATGGGGGGGGGGGCAGGAATTCAAAGACCTTCTTAGGGAACAAAGTCCTCATGAGGATGCAGATGATCCTTCTCTAACAGGGCAAGGTATTTGCACATGGCAACCCAATGTGTCTCATACACTTTCAGTAACCTCTGTGAGATACATAATACATTGGACAATGTATTTGCTGTGTAACAAGTTACAAGAGTATATTATTTAGAGTTAAAAAAGAAGTAAAATAGTTTAATACAAATATCATCAGTCCCTCTTCCCCTGAAATATTTTTCATGAGTAGTTGATTAAATCCATAGAGACAGAGCTCAAGAATATGAAAGGTTGATTTTATGTTTGCATGAAAGCACACACACAGTGTTTTAAATATTCTGTTGGGCCTGATATTCTGTGAAAGAAAATCATGCTAGCTATTTTGCCCAGGAGGCTACAAGACTATTAGATGTCTTTTTATGCTTTTGTCACTTGTATGGCATATAGAAAAGCATTTCAGTTGTTTAGTCTCTCAAATAGAGCCCTGTAACTTTCACCCATCATTGATTTTCCTTTCTCCCTTGCTGCTCTAAAGAAGACACACATGTGTGTGCCAGTACCCAGGGCACTGAAGCTACAGACACAGTGGTACTGAGTCAAATACCTGCTTGTTTCTCCTTTCAGTGCACTAAGTAGAGGTCTGGCCAGAAAAGACACCGTTTAAGCCAAGTCTTCCTGGTGCATCACATTTTTTACTGAACAGAAGGCCCATGGCACAGAAGTATGACATTCACATGAGATAAGGCTATCATGACTCATTTTTTAAGTTACATTATTCATTCACTTGACATCCTTATCAGAGCATCATCCCTCCTCACCTCCCAGTCCCCCCTCCCACATCTCCCTTCCCTATTTTGCAGAAGAAGGGAACCCATTTCTCATCCACTGCTGCTCATCACATTATATCAAGACTGAGTGTGTCTTCTTCTGTGCCCAGGGAAGGTAGTCCTGCCAGGGTGAAGTGATTGAAAAGCTGGCAAAAAAAGTCCATGTCAGAGAGAGCCCCCACTCCCATTACTAGGGGACCCACATGAATGCTGACCTGAACATCAGCTACATTTTGTAGGCAGCATAGGTCTAGTCCGTTCAAGATCCTTGGTTGCTGCATCTCTTCTGGAAAAACTACACCCTTCACAATAGCCAGAATAATATAAAGTATCTTGGTGTCACTCTAACCAAGCAAGGCAAAGACCTGTGTGACAAGAACTTCAAGTCTCTGAAGAAAGAAATTGTAGAAAATATAAGAAGACAAAAAGATGTCTCATACTCATTGATTGGTAGGATTAACATAGTAAAAATGGCCATCTTAACCAAGAGCAATCTACAGACTCTGAATTCCCCCATTCAAATACAACACAATTTTTTTAAATATATTTTATTAATTTATTCATATTACATCTCAATTGTTATCCCGTCCCTTGTATCCTCCCATTCCTCCCTCCCTCTCATTTTCCCCTTACTCCCCTCCCCTATGGCTGTGACTGAGGGGGACTTCCTCTTCCTGTATATGCTCATAGGGTATCAAGTCTCTTCTTGGTAGCCTGCTATCCTTCCTCTGACTGCCACTAGGCTTCCCCATTGGGGGATGCAGTCAAAAATGGGGCACCAGAGTTCCTGTGAAAGTCAGTCCCCACTCTCCACTCAACTGTGGAGAATGTCCTGTCCATTGGCTAGATCTGGGTAGGCATTCTTTACAGACCTTGAAAGAACAATTCTAAACTTCATATGGAAAAAACAAACAAACAAAAGAGCTAAAACAATCCTATAGAATAAAAAATCTTCTGCATATATCTCCATTGCAGAATTGTTGCTATACTACGGAGCAATAGTTATAAAAACTGCATGGTGCTGGCAAACTTGGCCATTTGTCCTCTGCATACAGGATGCTACTGATTTTTAAAATTACTCTTGTATTCAGCCACTTTGCTGAAGGAATTTATCAGCTGTAGAAATTCTCTGGTGGAATTTTGGGGATCACTTATGCATTTTATCATATCATCTGCAAATAGGGATACTTTGATTTCTTCCTTTCCAAATTGTATCTCCTTGATCTCCTCTAGTTGCCTTATTGCTCTAGCTAGAGCTTCAAGTACTATGTTGAAGAGGTATGGAGAGAGTGGGCAGCCAGATCTTGTCCTTGACTCATAAGTGGGGCTACTACAATTGTGTGCTTTTATTATTTGATATTAGAAGAAATAAAAATAGTAAGCCAACTTCATTTATCCTCACTGTGATTTTCTCCAGCATAACTAAAGTGTACTCCTACAACAGCTAACTTATTCAGCTCTAAGGCATCCAAACATTTAAAGGAACACACACCTAATCAGTGCCTGAGTATCAGTAAATGAGATTGTGTTTGGAAATGGGTACAGTGACATTCTTTATTAGTTTGAGTGCTGGAAAGTTCCTGTGGTGCTGAGGGGAACTGGACTAACAAATTTACTGTCATAGATTTATAGACTGGACTTCATCACTCTGCATAAAGTATTGATAAGTTAAGTGATCAATGATTCTCTACAACATATGGCATAATCAATAAGAGTTTTAGGAAGATGTAGGAAGACATTAATAATGCACTTTTTATGCATGAGTCTGTTCTTAACGATTAAAGGCTTTATAAATCATATAGGAGCCAGGTTATACTTAGAATACAAATAAAGGATCACTTTAGTATGTCAGTGTAGCATTTATATTTAAAATTTGCGTGGGGAAATTCCACAATCCCCATCCAACCTCCATAGATGAAAAGGCAATTAATGGCTGCTGAGAGCTGGAGAATCAGTCTTTTCCAGGAAAGACCATCCTGGTGTTTAGCACACCTAGATTCTATCATAAAGTAATTCATTTTTAAATATTCTTAATTTAGAGGCTACATGTATCAGTTTATCCTGGAGTGGAGCAGTTTTGAGCTATCTGACATGGGTACTGGGAACCAATCTCAGGCTCTGAAAGAGCAGGAAATGTTCCTAACTGCTGAGCCATTTCTCTAGATCATAAAGTAGATCTGGCTATTTCTCCCTGAACGTGCAGGGGTACAGATTATGAAATATCGCTATACATCACTTATACATGAGGATTTTTACCAAGGATTACAGTCTTTGTTCACAATCTTCTATAATGCTTGAATATGAAGAAAAGAAGCATCTGACTGGATGAGGGACTTGTGTTTTTATTGTATCCCTACATAGGGCTTACACTCACAGAAAGCACATCAAACCATGTTAGTTTCTGTCTCTCATGGAACTGCTTTGTCATAAGGATGCTTTGTGATATTACACTTGCAGAGAAGGACCATAGGTGGTCACAACCATTACTTACAACATCCATTGTGAGTGCTCATAGGAGAACATTCACTGATCCCAGTAGCAAAAGAACTTAATACTAGTAATTGTTGGAAGGACTCTCTCTTATTAACATAATACCTTATAGTCATAATTTGTCAAAAGGTCTTAGTAGAACTTTCACCTACTTTTATACTCTTTGCTGTAAATACTCACAGGTTATTTTATTTAAACCATTTAATTTATAAATAATTTGAAAGAGACCTCATATTTTGATTTCTTCTAAGTTTCTACATAAAGGCAGGAAATATTTCTTATAATATTAACTTTTAAGAATAAGTGAAACTATTTTGGAAATGTGACATTTTATGTTTAGGAAATGTACAGCGTTGTGAAGAGATGTTAGTATGTTTTTATTACCAAAAGAACTTTCCAAATTTTAGTTCTCAGAATTGTTTTAAAAATTATTCGTACTTTTTTTTTATTAATTTATTCTTGTTACATCTCAATGTTTATCCCATCCCTTGTATCCTCCCATTCCTCCCCCCCCCCCATTTTCCCATTATTCCCCTCCCCTATGACTGTTCTTGAGGGGGATTACGTCCCCCTATATATTCTCATAGGGTATCAAGTCTCTTCTTGGCTACTTGCTGTCCTTCCTCTGAGTGCCACCAGGTCTCCCCCTCCAGGGGACATGGTCAAATGTGAGGCACCAGAGTACGTGAGAAAGTCGTATCACACTCTCCACTCAACTGTGGAGAATATTCTGACCATTGGCTAGATCTGGGAAGGGGTTTATAGTTTACCTCCTGTATTGTCCTTGGCTGGTGCCTTAGTTTGAGCGGGACCCCTGGGCCCAAATCTGCCTATCATATTGTTCTACCTTGTAGATTTCTAGGACCCTCTGGATCCTTTTATTTTGCTGTTCTCCCATGCGTCTCTCATTTAGAGTCCCAATAGGATGCCTTCCCCTCTGTCCCAGTTTCCTGGTAAGTGAAGGCTTTTGTGGTTAATTTACATCTTTGGGTTTAAGGTTTCTTTTATTTCCTAAGTATATAGTTAGCTTGTCTATGCATTTCATTCAAATAATTATTATGATATCTAAAGAGGGAAACATTTAAATGTAAGGCCTGGAGACATGGTTGAGCATTTACGAATGCATACTGTTCTTGCTGAGTTTCCAAATTTAACATCCAGAACCTACAGTGACTCACAACTCCTGCAGGTGCATCTAAGTAATTTTAAAACCTTAAGTCTGCATGTGAAACATGATTATCATTTGTGCTGGTGTTATATGTAAATCTTTAACCCATTTTTCAGTTTGAAGAATTTCATTCAAATATTTAAATCCAAACTAAAATTGCTAGCTCCTCTGAGATTTACGGCCCTTCTCAACAGCTACTAAAAACTAAAATGTAGCTTCACTACATCTCACAAAAAGCATGGATTCTCCTGAATAAACATGGTATTTTTAAACAATTCCAATGCTCTTAGTTTTTTGGGGGGCAAGGTATTGAGGTTGGACATTGCTATCCTCGAAGTGTGGTGCTTTGATGAGGGAGAATGGATCTGCAAGGCGTGAGTGTCAAACTGAAGTCATTCAATCAGCTCTAATAATGGAAGAGCCTTGAATTTAGTGATCTGGTTACTCCATCTGCACAGATCCACAGAGAAGGGGTGTGTGTGTGTGTGTGTGTGTGTGTGTGTGTGTGTGTGTGTGTGTGTGTGTGTGTGTATTATACTAGCAAATGATAAGCTATTTCTAGGGATAAAAATTAAGTAAACTCAATGACCTAGACTTTGTGTTTTAGTATAAAGCTACTTAGGAAAACTCTGAGGTTCAGGTGAACACAAACATTTTAGTAACACAGCAGCAGTAACTAAGGCAGCTGAAAAGCATTGAGTGGGAACCACATAGGAGTGTAGACACAGAGGTGATTCACATGTTCGGCAGGACGGAGTGATACAGAACAAACTCTCACTACTCGAAATTTACTTCAGTTGTAAACTTCAGAATTGGCTCTATAGATGTGGGTATAGAGTTATCATCTGGGAATCAGATCTCTGTGTACCAATAATGGAAGAGATTGTAGAGAGCAAATCCACGGATGAGGTAATATCATAATTTCACATCTTTCTTTGCCTTATGGTTTAGAGTAACAGCAAGGCACAACTTCATAATATCTGGGATTTAATTAGGTATTTATGCTTCAGTGCCTTTTGTAGATAGCGGCATGGTAATGTTTGCTATATAATATCTTCTAATACTATTTAAATATTTTGTAACCTCCCGCACCACTTTAACATAGAAGAAATGTTGCCTTTTAATTTTATTTAATTTTTACAATTTATTTTATTTTGCATATTCCATCTTTCCCACGTTAAGAACACTGTGCAGTTTTATAGCAAACTACTTATACAAACACAATTGATCAAGGTCAGAATAACACCAACCTCAAGATCAGATGTGAGTCAAGGTAGAAATATGGATAGCTGAACTCTTTGATCCTTCAAGGAAAAGCAGAGGATGCTATGGATGTTATCAGTGGGTTGAAAAGTATCAGAAAGACTGAGCAGACAGAAGTTCTCAGGCAGCTACCAGATCTCTTCCTCACTAGTAACAGCATAAATATACAAACATATGATGAAAATGCAAGTCCCTTCTATTTAGATAAGGCGTGTTTCTCTGACTCTTAGGTTGTTTCTAATGACTAAAATATTAAAATTTTACACTTTTTCTTTTTCCTGACTTCAAACAAATAGTCAAGACGGATGTAAATTGTTTCATGTACATTATAAACACAGGCAATTAAAAGGGAAGGCACACTTACTTTGAAAATATTTTTCCTAACCTACTTAAGTTTTCAAGTTATAATTTGAGCCACCCACATGCCAATGAAATGTCACGGAGATGAACACACCTCTTCCTAGATTACAAAGTCTATTTGTATGAATCCAAGAACATATCATTTAATTAGGGGCAGAAGGCCAGGCAGAAATGAGTCCCCTGCACAAGTGGTCTATGTGTCCCATAAAAAAGAATATAATCTGTGGACATCCAGTGTCTCAAATGCATAATTCTGCCCATGCAAAATCAGATTACCACAAGCCTCTAAGATTAATGACCAGGAGACAGCTCCCGGCTACCTATTTATTCCATAAAATCATGCACCAAGGTAACTAAGAGTACACAAGTGAGTGTGGGTAAAATCCTTCATCACTCGGGTCATAAAGTAAAAAATGTCAAGAGCAAAGAAAATCCACTGGTCACTTGGGAATTGGATACTCAGTAGTTTTCTTTGGGATAAAGAAGAATGGAGCATGAAGGAGGAGTGTGGGGTTATTATTTATAGCACAAGCCCTCAAACATACCACAGAGGATGCACAGCTGTTTCCTACTTCTTTCTTTATCTAAACAAAGATAAAATTTCTCTGTCTCGATTCCCGATGAAGTGAGTCTGCTTCACACAGGTTTAAAATTGTAGCACCTGCAGTGTCAAGATGCTGTGAACCAGGAAGGAAATTTGGGGCTGAGAAGAATAAATCATACGCATAGATAAAATATGTACATATCTTCAACCAAAACCTCCTCTTGTACATCTAAAAGAAAAAAAGAAAAAACAAAAGCAATCAAGCAAGCCTTATGTCCCCACATAGTTTTCACAGACATTTAAGGAGTTTCTTAATCCAAAAAGAGAAAATAGACAAAAAGTTTAGATTAGATAGTAAAAAGCAAACAATATGTTAGAGTTAATAGGTAGGGAATCAAGAAAGGGATATATAAATGTTCCACATGTAAAGAGGAAAGAAAATGTGTAGAGTGGATCATGACATAATAAAGCATGTAGGACTAGTGACCCAAAAGAATTACCTTAATAGATAAAACTGCTAGAATTTTTCATAATTAGTCCCCATGCATGAGAAAACTACACATACACACACACAGACACCCACAGACACACACACACAGACACACACACACACACACCTGAGGAATTATGGAAAACAGTCTAAAATCCACCAATACATGAACTGTTACCCATTTTGAGTTATGCGGACACTCATAGTTTACTATAGAACAGTGGTTCTCAACCTTTCCTAGGTTGCAACCTTTTAATAGAGTACCTCATGTTATGGTAATCTCTAACCATAAAATCATTTTATTGTTACCTCATAACTGTAATTTTCTACTATTACAAATCTTAATGTAAATATATGACATGCAGGATATCTGATATGTGACTTTTGTGGAGCTGCGGCCCACATACTGAGAGCTGCTGCTGTAGAGAAGCAGTTAAAGAGAGGGAACAAGACTGGAACCCAATAGGCATGTCCATTGAACGTCTCCACACTGCAGGGTATCAAAACAGATATTATGACTAACAACCCAACATTGGGAAGAGCACTGAGAGTCCCTACAGGAGAATAATGATTCTTTCTTTTACATCTGTTTCTGCCACAGACAGAATTCCGCCTAAAAGGTCAAGCTTGGATGCGAGCAGACTTGATGGCCAAACTCTGTCAAGACAGAGTTAGCAAGTCCTCAATAGTTATTGTCTCACAAATATGTCTGTCAGATATATTGTGCCAGAAGACTGAAGAAGATGCTTCAACATTATAGAGACATTTGGATGACTATTCAGGTAGCAAACTGTCTCTCTCATCTTCTCATTTGAAAAGCTACTAACCTGCACTCCCAGCATACTCAGGTAAGCAAGTTTATTCCTTCTCAAGTCTCTGATGGAGTTGAAGACCAGCTAACTTATTTGTTTAGGAGTTAAGATGTTTTTAGGTCTAGATAGATGTTTTAAGTTGACAAGATATGATAGATATTGACTTGCATTCAGAATTTTAGATGCACTAACATAGGAGAGATATTTTCTTCAAGGCTGTCAAATACAAATAGCCAAAACTCTAAGAATGTAACATTTATATAATTCCTGATTCTTTTGTGGTTCTTCTTGCTATAGTTAGTTTATTGTATATATGTCTAATAATATAAGTGTGTATGTCTAATAATATAAATGTATATGTAAAAAATAAAAAGAAATGTTTAATGATAAAAATTTTTTTAAAGAAATGTCTAGTTTTGTGTCAAACCAGCCAGCATAATCATGGTGGGAGCAAGTGGTGAACATACCTCATGGCAGCTAAGAAGCAAAAAAACAAAGAAAGTAAACCAGGATTCCAATATAGACCCTATACGCATGTGGTATACATTTGTGTTTCCTCATCAGTGCAAGGGCTATGGAAGGCAGAGCTAAATGTTAGGTTCTTCTATCACTTTCTGCTTTGAAGACACTCTTGCTGAGCTTGGAGCTCTTGGTTTCAGTAGTCTGGTCAGATATGAAGTTCCAGGCATCTGGTTATGTCTACCAAATCCAGCCATGAAGAAACACAAACTCAGGTGCTCATGCAGTAAGCACTGCTGCTGGACTCTCTCCCCAGTCCTTAATAGTTTCATTATATTTACAAGCTTCCAATACCTAGTCCTTTCAACTAAGCCCAAACCCTAATATCCCTAGCATCTCACTAAGTGTAATGCCATCAACCAATGACTAAAACTTATCCCACGAGATTTTGAAGTGACACTAAGAGTGAAACCAATTCTAGATGAAGATATACAGGCATGCAGAGGCTTCGGAGAAGAGGAGAATAAGTTTTACTCTAGGCAAGCTCCCTAACAGAATATCCACTCCCAGTGGTCAGCCATAAACATGTAAGCATGCAAGCAACAGTAAATGAAATTGGTTGGCTTTGTGTGTATATGTGGGGGATAAAATAATAAATAAAGAAAAAAGGTCATAAATTTGGAGAGGATTTGAGGAGCTGTATAGAGTTGAATCTGGGAAACTGGGTGAAAATGATGTCAACATAGTATTAGTAGGTCTCAAAATCTTTAAAATATTCCCAAATCATAATATCAAAGAAAGTATGTGTTATATATCTCCACAAATTTATAGTTAAGACTCTAATTAAGTATTTCCATGTATTTCCATTTTCTGATCTTAAATGCTTTATTAAAGACAACTTTTACAGAGTGGAAATCTCATTACTAAATCTCTATTTTGTGCCTACTGTATATAAGATAGGGCTATGTGGTGCATAGTATATCTTATTATGGGCTAGTTATAACAGTGCTTTAACTTCATTGGTCTTAATGGAGAACAATAACAAAGAATTGATTATGTGCTATTATTGTCATGCAAATGGCTTTCTACAGCCCTGGGTGTTGCTCAGTTGGTAGACATTTTGCTACCACACATGGGGCTCTGGATTTCATTCTAGAACCCTGAAAACTGGACAGGGTAGTAACTGGCAGTCTTCCCAGTATTCAGGAAGTGAGAAGAAGGAAATCTCAGATACTCCTCCTCCTCCTCCTCCTGGAGTACAGTGTGTTTAAAGCTATATCTGAGTGTATATGGGATATATAAATTTTGCTTCAGAAACAACAGCAACATAGAAAGAATTTCTAAGAAGTCTTGCCAACAAGATGTAGAATATAAAGTTTCTGTTTGAGACTTCTCTTGATATCTGAAAAAACAAACAAAAAAATAAATAAATAAAAGCAAAAAGCACAAAACAAAATCCAAAAATGATACATGTTCCAAGCTTAAAAATTGACTCATGCCAAATAAAGGACAAAAATAAACCATTCAATAATCTGCCAGATTGTGGAATCTGTGGATATTAACACTGTTTTGTGTAAATGAATATGATAAATATCATTAAAGGCATTTTACTTCAAAATGGTTCAAACCTCATCTGTGTCTTAGAATAATCACTTTTGAAGCTATGGACACTCAAAGTCATTTGGAATAAATTTATTTGTTAAAATTGATTTCACTCCTCTCTAGGACTGTGGGGAAAAGAGCTATCTAAAATGATTCCTTTCAGAAGTCAACCTATGGAGATTAGATATATTTAGTTGTTTATAAAAACGAAGCTATTCATGAAATGGAAATTCTAAGTGTCTTACACCCTTAGGAATTTTGATGCTATCAAGTTTTGCTGAAATAAACACAGAGATTTATTCCAAGTATTTAAATATATTCATTAAAGTGCTCAGTTGGATAAAAGGAATACTGGGCTGCTCCTGTGGCTTCTGTTTTCTCTAAATGTTAATGCTTATCACAGTTTATATCTTGCCTGCCATAAATATTAAGGTTTCAATCATTCCCTGGATTTGCACATAGCAATAGAACTAAGTGTTCTTATTGTTTTTAGTAGAATGTAGCCCAGTATATAGCTTTTGATAGTTTTTTTTTTATCAGCATTTGAAAAAGAATGCAATGCTCATTGTAAAATTAAGTAGTTAAGTAGCAGCTAACATTTATTGATTCTTGCTCTGCACAAAGGGTTGCACTGGGCACTTTATACACATCACACCATTTAATCCTCCTAACAGCCATAATCTTAATATCCCCACTTGGTGAATCTGATGGCTCCCTGCTGCTGCCCTAACAAGTTATTACAAGATATGGGTTAGAAAAAAATGTATTATCTTATTATATGGCATTGAAGAGAACAAAAGAATGGAAAATGAGTCTTATTGGAATGTAGTTGCAGTGTCAGCTGGAATGTTTCTATTTTTACATGTATCTTTTGTATGTATATGGGTGTATGTGTCGTATGAGTGGTAAGTGTGAATATGCATGGATGGCAAAATTTATATTTGGAGGTAAGAGGACAACTTGTAGGAGTCTGTTCTTTTCTTCTATCACATGGCTCCCAGGATGCAAACACAGGTTGTCAGATTTTACAGCAAGCTCCTTTCCACAGTGAGGCTTCTTATCAATCAGATCCTGGAGTGAACTTTTACTAACAGACTCTGGACCTTTCCTTTCTTTGCCTTTTCCAGTTTCTAGAGGTTTCCACAATTCTTTGTTCACAGTCTCTTCTTTCAATTTCAGAGGCACTGCCTTTAGGTTAGTTCCTTTATAGGCAAGTATTTATCTTTCTCTCTTTATTCTCAAACTAGGTTTACACAAAATATTTTAAAGGTGCTAGGATCACAATGAATTTTTCCCAAGTAGTTCAAGTTAAGTGCTCCACCAATGCAATGACATCTGATTACAAGTACCACTCTTTTTTCTACCTAACACCTTGCTTCTGCTTTGCACTGTATCTCAGCCACAAGTTGAATGATTTATAATGAATAAAAGTTCATTCAGTTTAGAGTTGTGGAATCTGGGAGATCCAAGATCAAAGAGCCACATTTTATTAGGACCTTCAGATTTATTCTTAATATCCAGATTCTGGAAACAACCTAGCTATTTCTCAACCAAAAAATGGATAAAGAAACTGTGGTACATTTGCATAATAGAATACTACTCAGCCATTAAACAAGGAAATCTTGAAATTTGCAGAGAAATGGATGGAACTAGAAACAATTATCCTGAGTGAGGTAACGCAGACCCAGGTAGACATTTGTAAGTGGATATTAGCCCAACATAGATATCCTCTGAAAGACTCCACCCAATTAGAGATCGGGTCAGATTCTGGGACTTGCTACTGGACTCTGGGCAGAGAGCTGAGAGTGGTATGAAAGAATGGGGGAATGGAAGGACCCAAATGGTTCAAGAACCTCATAAGGAGACCATCAAGACTGGTGGATCTGGACCCAGGGTGGCCTTCACAAATTGTTGCACTAACCAAGGATAATGCATACAGAGAACCTAGATCCCCTGTTCAGATATTGACAATGGACAGTTTATTCTCCATGGTTGGGGGGCGGGGAGTGGGGACTGCCTCTGACATGAACTGTGATGCTCCCAATTAGATCACCACCTCTTGGCAGGGAGACCATGTAGGCACACAGAGGAAGAAAAAACAGGCTATCCTGATGAGACCTGATAGGCTATGGTGATATGGTAGGTAAGGAAGTCCTCTTTTGACAGATGTTTAGGGGAGGGGAAAAGAGCAGAAGAGGGAGGGAGGGTGGGAACAGGAAGATACAAGTGAGGAGATAACAACTGGAATGCAATGTGAATAAATTATAAGAAGGGAAAGAAAGAAAGAAAGAAAGAAAGAAAGAAAGAAAGAAAGAAAGAAAGAAAAGAAGAAAGAAAGAAAGAAAGAAAGAAAGAAAGAAAGAAAGAAAGAAAGAAAGAGAAAAAGAGAAAGAACATATAAAGGGACAAGTATAAATTTGTTTTTGTGACAAGAACTTTTGAGATACCTCATTAAGCCACTCGTCCCTAGATGAAATAGTCTATTTTTTGGTCACATTGCTCATGATTTAAGTACCTTCTAAAAGTCCCACTGATGCTTGTTCCTAACACTTCACAGTGGGAATATTTTAGGTGGGGAATCCATTTAGGAGGGGAAAGTCAAGCTTGTAGCATCATATAAACATATCAAAAATGTGCGGGATTGAAGATATGGGCATCTTTAGAAGCCATTATTTTTCTAGCTACTGAACCAGGTTGAATAAATAAACACTCATTTCTAATCTCGGAGAGATCCAAGATGGCGGCGAGCAGTGTGGACCGCGTTTGGAGGCTCCAGTGAACAATTCAGGGAATTGCACAGATTTCTGAGCCAGGAACACCGAGGTCCGAACATCACGGCAGCAGGAGTGCTCCACGGTTCGGAGGGACCAGGGTGCGGAGGACCTGCGTGCCCCTGCACACGGGAGGAGCGTGGTTTTTCTCTGATCGGAGCGGCAGCGGCAGAGGCGGCAGCACCAGCGGCACCAGCAGCGGCGGCTGAGGTTTGCAGCTCATAGCCTTCCAGTGGAGGCGAGTGGTGTGGTGGCTGGTGGGAATTGCTGCGGGAGAGGGGACTCGGGGCAGGATTTGGGTCGCGTGGAGGAGCCTTTGGACCCCAGACTGGACTCGGCGGACAGTCGGCCCCAGAGTCCCGGTATTGGCCCGGCCCAGCAAACAATTCTGCCTGAGGCACTAACTCAGCGTGGCCATAGCTCCCCTGCTGTGGCGCAGGCTTAGTTGAGCACGCTGCTCTACGCTAGGCACTACCTCAGCTCAGCGGCAGCTCCCCTGCGGTGACACAGTCTGGGCGGAGCACTTGGTTTCCCACAGGCGCTAACTCAGAGCAGCCACAGTTCTCCTGCTGTGGCGCAGGCTTGGTGACGTGCTCGGTTCCATCCTAGGCACCACCTCAGCTCAGCGGCGCTCCCCTGCGGGGACACAGTGCGGGCGGAGCACTTGTCCCACCACTGGCGCTAACTAGAGCAGCCGCAGTTCTCCCGCTGTGGCGCAGGCTTGGTGACGTGCTCGGTTCCATCCTAGGCACCACCTCAGCTCAGCGGCAGCTCCCCTGCGGGGACACAGTCCGGGCGGAGCACTTGTTCCACCACTGGCGCTATCTCAGAAGCCGCAGTTCTCCTGCTGTGGCGCAGTCTTGGTGACGTGCTCGGTTCCATCCTAGGCACCACCTCAGCTCAGCGGCAGCTCCCCTGCGGGGACCAGTCCGGGGCAGAGCACTTGTTCCACCACTGGCGCTAACTCAGAGCAGCCACAGTTCTCCTGCTGTGGCGCAGTCTTGGTGACGTGCTCGGTTCCATCCTAGGCACCACCTCAGCTCAGCGGCAGCCCCCCTGCGGGGACACAGTGCGGGCGGAGCACTTGTTCACCACTGGCGCTAACTCAGAGCAGCCGCAGTTCTCCTGCTGTGGCGCAGGCTGGACAGAGCTCTCGGTTCCACCAGTCTTAAGACTCTGGTTGGACACAGTGTACAGTTTGAATCCAGAATTCCTGGCTGAGATTGGTGGTCAGTTCGGGCCCTGAGTCAATAACTGACCACAGCACGCACCTTGGGCCAAAAGGCCCTAGTGGAGCTTGGTGCGTAGTCCCAGCCCAAAAATTCTGGCTGGGCCCTGTGTGCATTTTGGGCCCAAAATCCCTAGCTGAGCTTGGCAGACGGTTCTGGCCCTGAGAATCTAGCTGAGTTCTGCCCGTGGTTCGGTCCCAGTGCTCCTGGCTGGACTTGGCAGGGAACACAGAAGGCTGTGGATACCTTGGCCTGACCCAACGCTCATTCAGAGACCCAGAATAATTGCAGGATCCACAGCAGAGGGGGACTGAGGATCACTGGCTGTGAGAGACCAGAACAACAGGGCTAACCTCCTAACATCCACACCAGTGAAGCTTTGAGCTCGCAGCCTAGGGAATCGTAAGAAAACAAGTGAATCTATCGTCAGACACCCTCCATTCAACTCTGGAAGCTACCCAACAAAAAACAAAGACGGCAAGATGTCTAAAGGACAACGAAAAAGCATACGCAAAAAACCCCAAAACAACATGGCGTCTCCAGTTTCCAGCTATCCCAAAGAAAAACCACCCAGAGAACTCAAATACAACGGAATACAAGAAAATGACCTCAAATCCTTAGTAATGAGGATGATGATAATGAGGAGGAAGGAGGAAACAAATAAAATTCGTAATCAAATGCAGGAAGACGCAGACAAACAGGTGAGAGACATAAAAGAAGCACATAGAGTGGAACTGGAAAAATTGCAGGAAAATGCAAACAACCAGATGAAAGAAATAACTAAACGGTTCAAGCTCTGAAGACCTATAAAGAGGCAATGGAAGAAAAACTCAGGAATATACAAAAAATCATATGAAAGAAATCAAAAAATCAGTTCAAGATCTGAAAATGAAAATGGATTCAATGATAAAACACAGACAGAAGAAAACGAGAACGTGAGGCCTCAGAGAAGAAGGGAGCAACACAGAGGTGAGCTTTTTCTAACAGAATCCAAGAGATGGAAAACAGAATCTCAGGGCTAGAAGATACATCACAGATATTGAATCAACCATTAAAAGAAAATTGCCAAATCTGGAAAACTCCTGACACAAAACATCCAAGAAATAAAGGACACCATGAAAAGAAGAAATTTGAGGATATAGGCATGAAGAAAGAGAAGACATCAGACTCCAGGGCCCGGAAAACTATTCAACAAAATCATAGAAGAAAAATTTCCCCAATCTAAGAAAAGAAAGAGATGCCTATAAACATACAAGAGGCCTACAGAACACCAAATAGAATTGACCAGAAAGAAAAACTGCCCGCACCATATAATCAAAACACAAAACATGCAGAACAAAGAAAAAATATTAAAAGCTGCAAGGGAAAAGGGCCAAAATAACATTTAATGGTAAACCTATCAGAATTACACCTGACTTCTCAGCAGAGACCATAAAAGCCAGAAGGGCCTGGACAGAGATCCTGCAAACCCTAAGAGAACACAGATGCCAGGCCAGACTACTTTACCCAGCACAAAATTATCTAACCATTGATGAGAGAAAACAAAATATTCCATGACAAAAACAAATTCAAACAGTACCTATCCACAAACCCAGCTTTACAGAAGGTACTAGAAGGAAAACTCCATCCCAAAGGGTCAAGCTACAACCAAAACTACCCAGGAAAAGATACTATCCCATGGCAAAAACACAACTACACAAACGCTCGACTGGAAACAACATCAAAATTAAGACTCTTAACAGTCACTGGTCATTAATATCTCTCAACATCAATGGCCTCAATTCTCCAATAAAAAGACACAGACTAACCGAATGGGTACATAAACAGACCCAACATTCTTCTGCATCCAAAAAACACATCTCACCCATAATGAAAGGCATTACCTCAGGTAAAAGGTTGGAAAAAATATTCCAAGCAAATGGTCACAAGAAGCAAGCAGGTGTAGCCATTTAGTATCGAACAAAATAGACTTCAACCAAAATTAATCAAAAGGGATGAGGAAGGACACTTCATACTCATCAAAGGTAAAGTCAACCAAGATGACATCACATTCTGAACATCTATGCTCCCAATACAAGGGCACCCACATATGTAAAAGATCTCCTAAAAAAGCTTAAACCACACATCGATCCCACACAATAATAGTGGGAGACTTCAACACCCCACTCTCACTGAAGGATAAGTCATTGAAACAGAAACTAAGCCGAGAAATAACATCATTAACCAAGCCATGGGTCAAATGGATCTAACAGATATCTATAGAACCTTTCACCCAAACAAGAAAGAATACACCTTCTTTCTCTGCACCCCATGGAACCTTCTCCCAAATTGATCACATCGTAGGTCACAAAGCAAGCCTCAACAGATACAAGAGGATTGAAATAATACCTTGTATCCTATCAGATCACCATGCTCTTAGGCTGGCAATTCAACAACAACAAAATAACAAAAAGCCTACACGTTTGTGGAAACTAAACAACTCTCTGCTAAATGACACCTGGGTCAGGGAAGAAATAAAGAAAGAAATCAAGGAGTTTTCTGAAATTCAATGAAAATGAAGAAACAACATACCCAAATTTGTGGGATACATTGAAAGCAGTGCTAAGAGGAAAATTCATAGCACTAAGTGCCTTTAAAAAGAAATTGGAAACATCGCACATAAGCATCTTAACAACACAACTGGAAGCCCTAGAAAAAAAGAAGCAGAACACCCAAGAGGAGTAGACACGCCTGGAAATTATCAAACTCAGGGCTGAAATTAACAAATTAGAAACTAAGAAAACAGTCCAAAGAATCAACAAACCAAAAGCTGGTTCTTTGAGAAAATCAACAAGATAGACAGACCATTAGCCAAACTAACTAAAAGGCATAGGAGACAGTATTGGAAATCAACAAAATCAGAACGAAAAGGGAGACATAACAACAGACACTGAAGAAATTCAAAGAATCATAAGATCCTACTTTGAAGGCATATACGCCACAAAATTTGAAAATCTAAGGGAAATGGACGATTTTCTTGATCAAGTTCACTTGCCAAAGTTGAAGTGAAGAACAGATAAACAAGTTAAATAGTCCCATTTCCCCTACAGAAATAGAAGCAATCATCGATGGTCTCCCAACCAAAAAAGCCCAGGGCCAGATGGTTTCAGTGCAGATTCTACCAGACCTTTAGGGCGAGCTAATACCGATACTCTTCAAGCTACTCCAAAAGATAGAAATGGATGGAAAATTACCAACTTCATTCTATGAGGCCATAGTCTCATTGATACCTAAACCTCACAAAGACTCAACAAGAAAGAGAATTTCAGACCAATTTCTCTTATGAACATAGATGCAAAAATACTAAATAAAATACTTGCAAAACCGAATACAGGAGCACATCAAAGATATCATTCATCATGGACCAATAGGCTTTCATTCCAGGCATGCAGGGATGGTTTAATATACGGAAATCCATCAATGTAATCCATCATATAAACAAACTGAAAATAAAAAACACATGATCATCTCCTTGGATGCAGAGAAAGCATTTGATAAATTCAAACCCCATTCATGTTTAAAGTTTTAGAGAGATCGGGGATACAAGGCACTTTCCTCAACATAATAAAGGCTATATACAGCAGCCAATAGCCAAATCAAAGTAAATAGTGAGATACTCAAGGAAATTCCTCTCAAATCGGGAACAAGGCAAGGCTGCCCACTCTCTCCATATCTCTTCAATATAGTACTCGAAGTTCTAGCCAGAGCAATAAGACAACAAAAGGAGATCAAGGGTATCCAAATGGGAAAGGAGGAAGTCAAATTATCCCTCTTTGCAGATGATATGATAGTGTACATAAGTGACCCTCAAAACTCCACCAGAGAACTCCTAAAGCTGATAAACACCTTCAGCAAATTGGCTGGATACAAAATTAACTCAAAAAAGTCTGTAGTCTTCCTATACACAAATGACAAGCTTACAGAGGAAGAAATTAGGAAAACCACACCCTTCACATTAGCCACAAGCAATATAAAATATCTAGGAGTTACCCTAACTAAGCAAGTGAAGGACTTGTATGAAAAAAATTTCAAAACTCTGAAGAAAGAGATTGAAGATGACCTGAGAAGATGGCGTGATCTTCCTTGCTCATGGATCGGGAGAATTAACATAGTAAAAATGGCCATCCTACCAAAAGCAATCTACAGATTCAATGCAATCCCAAAATAACTACACAATTTTTTAAAGACATTGAAAGTTCAATTCTGAACTTCATATGGAAAAACAAAAAACCCAGAATAGCTAAAACAATCTTGTACAATAAAAGATGCTCCGGAGGAATCTCCATACCTGATCTCAAACTGTACTATAAAGCAATAGTACTTAAAACAGCATGGTACTGGCACAGCATCAGGCTGGTTGATCAGTGGAATCGAATCGAAGACCCAGATATGAATCCACACACATATGGTCACTTGATTTTTGACAAAGAAGCCAAATCCATTCAATGGAAAAAGGATAGCATCTTCAACAAATGGTGCTGGTCTAACTGGAGGTCTTTATGTAAAAAAATGAAACTGGACCCATATTTGTCACCTTGCACAAAACTCAAATCCAAGTGGATTAAAGACCTCAACATAAAACCAGAGACACTAACTCACTTAGAAGAAAAAGTGGGAAAGAGCCTGGAACATATTGGCACAGGAGACAACTTCCTGAACAGAACACCAACGGCCCAGGCCTTAATGTCAACCATTATAAATGGGACCTCATGAGGCTGAGAAGCTTCTGTAAGGCAGGAGACACTGTCAAGAGAACAAAGCGACAGCCTACAGACTGGGAAAAAATCTTCACCAACCCTACATCTGACAAAGGTCTAATATCCAAAATATATAAAGAACTCAAGAAATTAAACACCACCAAACCGAATAACCCAATTGAGAAATGGGGCTTGAACTAACAGAGAATTCTCAACAGAGGAGTATCAAAATGGCTGAGAACACTTAAAGAATGCTCAACCTCCTTAGTCATCAGGGAAATGCAAATCAAAACAACTCTGAGATTCCATCTTACACCCATCAGAATGGCTAAGATCAAAATTCAAGCGACACCACATGCTGGCGAGGATGTGGGGAGAGAGGAACACTCCTTCATTGCTGGTGGGAATCAAACTAGTACAGCCACTTTGGAAATCTATCTGGTGCTATCTCAGAAAAATGGGAATAGTGCTTCCTCAAGACCCAGCTATTCCACTCCTTGGAATATACCCAGAAGATGCTCCAGCACACAACAAGAAAATTTGCTCAACCATGTTCATAGCAGCCTTATTCATAATAGCCAGAACATGGAAACAGCCTAAGTGTCCCTCAGTAGAAGAGTGGATAAAGAACTGTGGTACATATACACTATGGAATACTACTCAGCTATTAAAACAATGAATTCCGAAATTGTGGATAATGGATTGAGCTAGAAATGATCATAATGAGTGAGTTAACCCAGAAGCAGAAAGAATCAAATGGTATATACTCACTTATATCTGCATACTAGCCCAAGGGGCATGTCCCACGAACGCCTTCACTTACCAGGCAACTGGGACAGAGGGGAAGGCATCCTATTGGACTCTAATGAGAGACGCATGGGAGAACAGCAAAATAAAGGATCCAGAGGTCCTAGAATCTACAAGTAGAACAATATGATAGGCAGATTTGGCCCAGGGTCCCGCTCAACTAAGGCACCAGCCAAGGACAAATACAGGAGGTAAACTTTAAACCCTTCCCAGATCTAGCCAATGGTCAGAATATTCTCCACAGTTGAGTGGAGAGTGTGATACGACTTTCTCACATACTCTGGTGCCTCACATTTGACCATGTCCCCTGGAGGGGGAGAGCCTGTGGCACTCAGAGGAAGGACAGCAAGTAGCCAAGAAGAGACTTGATACCCTATGAGAATATATAGGGGGACGTAATCCCCTCAGGAACAGTCATAGGGGAGGGGAATAATGGGAAAATGGGGGGGGGGAGGAATGGGAGGATACAAGGGATGGGATAAACATTGAGATGTAACAAGAATAAATTAATAAAAAAATAAATAAATAAATAAATAAATAAACACTCAGTAAAATGGAGATGTTAATTAATTATAAGAATGGTCAAACAAAATATAAAATGCAATATGTACAAATTTATGAACTTCTCATATTCTCTTAGAAGCAATTTGCTGATTTTTTACGTGGGCAAAAACATATAATGCAGCCTTGGTTTAATAGAACTTAATTATTTCAAAATTTGCAAAATCAGAAAAAATAAAAATGTGATCACACTTTGGACAGTTGCAGATTTTTACTGGAGGATCCCATTACAAAATATAGTATTCTTTTAACTTTTATCCAGTATTTGATACATTAAGTTCACAAACTCCTTCTGCATGATTTATTATGAGTCATACATTGTGCAAAACAAGAATTGTGACTATTTATTTAAAAAATATAGCATAAGCAACTGATTAAAATCAGTTACCATGGTAAAGTACTCACCCAACATAAACTTTCCCGAATAGCATTTTAAAATATCTGAGTTTCAAAGTTAATTCTATCTCCTTGTCAGGGAAATTATAGGGATCAATACTTTTTTATATGTAGCAGTCACATACCATGACCTATATTACTATAAAAAACTGTTACGTCTTACATTCAGGGTCTTTTGACCATGGGAGTCAATAGAACTATTCCTTGTTGTGGCTCTCCCATTAGCTGTTCATGAAGTTTTGCCCAAAAGACTTAATTCTTATAAACTTTAGGTTCTCCATTTATAACGCAAGATGATCAACATGCCATCTCTTGGTGATGATGTGTACATTACAGTGCACAGTTCATTGTGTGTTTCCTGACACAATGTGAGTATGAAATTATTTTTGGATGTATTTATTTCTCTGAATATAAAGTGTCACATTTTAGTTGTAATTGTTCAAATTTCTGTGAGCGTTTGAGGGTATTTCCATATCTGTCTAAAGTAATATTAGTTAATTTTGGGTATTCAAGTGGCATGAAGACCCATTCTGGGTGGTCCAAAATATTGTCATTTAGAGAATAACTTCCCTTTTGCACCACATTGTCAGTTGCTATCATCTGTGTTGTTTCTTTGAAAAGATTCCCAGTGGTAGAATTAAGTTGTATTGTTAGCAGTCTGGGACAGATTCTGCCCTTACAGGGACATCTGAAGATTTTCCAGTTTCATTCATTGGAGGAGATCGATCTTCCTGAATCAAAACCAGAATGATAACAGGAGATCAGCTTTACCTGTCCAAACATCTTATAGATATGATAGTGGTCTCTGTTTCTCTGTCCTCTGATTCCTCTTCCTCATTTAGCACCGAAGATGGAAACTACATAGGGGTTTCATTGAATATAGCAGTCTCATTCATCCATTAAGGCAAGCTTTTAAACCTCTTAGCTTTCATTCAAAAAATAAAAAAAGGAATATCCTTTGCTTATAGTTGGCACCTGGACTTAATCTTAGAAATAAGATAATTTCAAATTTCTACTTTTGTTATTCTTTGTTTCTCCTATAAAGATGTTTCAGTTGTCATGCAAAAAAATAGAAATGATTATAAGTCATTGTTGATGATTAATTAGGAATACTTATAAATCCAGGTCAAGTAAGAGTGTCTGAATTTTTGTGTGTATCTCTCTCCCTCTCTCTCTCTCTCTCTCTCTCTCTCTCTCTCTCTCTCTCTCTCTCTGTGTGTGTGTGTGTGTGTGTGTGTGTGTGTGTGTGTGTGTGTACACTGGTACATATATAATATTAAATATGTAACATAATATCATGATATTTTGAGTCCATAGCAAGGAAAAGAATAATTAATTGCATTCCCTTCTTATTTCTCCACTATTACTCCAGCTTTTTTTCAAAAGAAATTGTCCATGACACAGAAGTTATTATAATTGGATGATGTCACATTTGCAATTTTCACATCCTTTCCCATAGTCTGATAGCATTCATATAAAATAAAAAACACTTATTAATAAAAATACATCCTTTTACACTTTGTAATAACCACTGCGTAAAGAAACCACGTCACTGACACTCTTTTGTAGTGGAGATATTATTTTAATGAAAATGCAATTCTATTATATTAGCAAAGCAGTTTATTCTATATAGATCTTGAACAGACAATAATGCTATATGTATTTACATCTGTCATATTCTTAAATAGGAGAGGGATTGAAAACTCTAGAATCAATGTATTTTTGGAATGTTATTCTTCTGAACACAGTGAATCGTGAGGTTTTTATTCACCAGTCTATAAGCTGACATTTGTTTCTTTTCTCTTTATTCACATTGTTTTTCCAAAAGACATTAAACAACAAGAAATCGTGCTCCATTTTTTTTTTTCACTTAGTTACAATGCTTTCCATTTCCAAACAAGTTAGTACTTGTTGTTGATATATTTGCAGTTTTCCAACCTGTATCTCAATTTTATTCCCGGAAAAGACTGAGAGACAATGCCTAGCCACTCAAACAGGAAGCTGACCTGATACCCACTTAATCAGGCAGAGAGCAGTTTGACGCATAAGGGTAATGTAAGAATTTATTTGCATAAAAGACTGTTCTTTTTTCTTTATACACCTTTGAGCTGGTCTGAAAATTTTAGTAGACAGTAATTTTAAATTTAATTTTTATTAGAACAAAAATACATCACTTTCCCTTATCCTCCTCTCCTGTCAACTTCTTCCATGACTTCCATTCATCTCAAATTGATGCCTTTCTTTTTCTTTGATTATTAAAGCTACATATACATACACACATGCCAATATGCTCACACACATATGCATCAATATATACATAAAACCTGCTCAGTCATTTTAATATGGCTTGTATTTATATGACTAGAGGGCTGAACACTTTATAATATATAAACAATGAGATTATTCGTCCCTACAAGAAGCTAATCTTCTGGCACCTATCATTGTCTAGGAAGCCATAGTGTAATTTTGCTGTTATTTCTAAGAGATACAATCCCACAGCAGATGTCTTAGTCCTATTGTTTTTGCAATCTGTCCTCCTCCTACCTCTTATAATATTCCCTTAGTCTTATGTACAAAAGTTGTCTTGTAATCAAAGGCTGAGTCCTGCAAGAATGCTCATTTCAGATGCCAGTTTCTTACCCCAGGTTATGTTAATTTTGCTTCTTAACTATGGCCATTCAACAAGGTGATCCTACAACACTCTCCTTGTGTTTAATCTGGTGGTAAACTGTTGGCTCTGTTTCTTAACAATTAAACTTTATTATACAACCCAACTATCTTACACAAGAGGAAAAAAAAAGGTTAAAGGGAAACAAGAGCAAACTTTCCAGTATCTGTTCCACCTGATGGGCCCTAGGTGTCTCTGGCATGCTGTGCACTGATCTGGCCTGTTGGCTGATCTTTTTCCTGATCCACCTGTCCTGGAGCTCGGTCTGACCCTGCTGACCCTGATGCCTCCTCTCTTGTTTGCTGCCTGCCTGTCTCCCACATGCAAGGGCGGGTCTCCTCTCCCATTGAGGATCAATTAGAAACACAATAATCCAGGTGGCGTCCCCTGGTTGGCTTCCTGAATTCCAGGCCCAGGATTGCTCCACCCAGTCTATCTCAAGGTTAATCTCAGGGAGTACCCATGGTGTGTCCAAGAGCAAAGCCACCAAGATTGCTTTCACCTTGATAAAGCTTACAATCCTTCCCACGGTAAACCACATGGGTCTCCAGGAAATATGTACTAGCATTTTGTAAAGAATATTAAGAAACATACAAAGAACAGCAAGGCAAAAAAGTGGACTGGGGATAGGGATATGGGAAGTGTCATAGTGGGACTCTTGTGTCACATCTATGACTTCCCTAGGTAACTGTTCTCCAAGAACTTCCATATAATCCATTCTCTAGATGCTTTTAGAGCCCAATCAGAATTTTTATAATAACTTTGTTGTATAATCAACCACTGGTTATGGGTAAAAATTTTAATGTCAACTCTTCTCAATAGTTGAAAGTCTAATCATGTCTTGATCTTATTGGAGACCAGCCTTAGTCCTATAGTTATATGGCAGATTTTAGTGACCATTTGGCTCAGTGAGAGTTCACATTAAAGGATTAAAATTTTCAAGTATTAGGGGAACTGTGTGCTATCACACAAGGGGAGAAATACACCTCATTACAACCTGGTACTCTGTGAATCAGCAGTGCAAATTATTCTGTTCTTTGCTTTACTTAAATATCCTAGTCTAGCAATTTGAAGGTGTAACTCTATCTTCTGTAATTAGGTGGGCTCTGAAGTAATAAAATACAGGTACGGTTACGTTTTTTAGGTTGACTGCAAAAAAAAAAATTCATTTTTCCTTTTCCCCTTTCCTAAGGTACATTAGAGATTGTACATATTTAGAGTTAATATTGTTTAGTTTATGAAATATGATCTGATGCAATAAATTACTATTTTGTTTTTGCAGAGGGATTTTAAGCCCATAAGCTGTTTACATTGGGATAAATATTTAAATATATATGTATATATAAGCTCTTCTATAACGTTTATGAGAATAAATCATATAAAAGACTTTATTATTTATATAATTTTGTTTTTACACATGAATTTAGTTTGAAATCCATTCATGAACCTTACTTCACTCTCTGGGTTGTATAGAACCTTACGGAATGGGCCTAAAATAAATGTTTTAATTCAATTTCTATAACTATTGATGTTGACTGCTTTGTAATTTTTACATGACAGATATCAGATCAAAATTTTCCATTCCTATTCCATTTAGAATGACCCTGAGCCATAGGGTTACTATATTCTAGTTTGACTGACAAGCGATAAGCTATTATAATCTCTTTTAAAGAATCAAAACAAATACACAAAAATCCCAGACTCTAGGCATATCATATCTTAAAGGTTGAAGGGCACACCCCAATGCTTTCTAGTTATTATTTTATTTTTTTTAACCAGTCTTGACAAAGAAGGTTTCAAACAATAGATATGCCACATAATGACAATGGCAATATCAGAGTTTAAAACATCAATATTCATGTTTCCAAAAATGAGAGGGCTATTTTCTCATCTTTACTTGATTTACAAATGACGTGTACTGACTAATGTATTAAACATCTTAATAGGAAAAGGATTTTTATCAGGAAACGGGTACCAATATCTGTTGTAAGGGTATTAAAGTCTTATGTCTTATGCTGTGCTGTAAGTTAAGGAAGCTGTCTAGACTCAATTTCTAGCAGTGCCTGAATGTGATTTAACTAGATATTTGGTGATTAAATATCTTGTTGCTATGCATTTCTGAGAAGATTAGCTCTACTTAACTGAATCCTTTCTCAATATTTGTTTCATATAATTCCCCAGACTGTCTTGGCTTATGTTCAAATAACTCAAAATTTATTTCATGTGGAAAATCGGGAAATTTAACTTCAAATTTCAGAGTTATTAAGCTTTTCTTCTTGAGCAATCTAATGATAGGGTGTCAGTGTGGGATGTTCCCAACAATGCGAAGAACACTTAATGAGTATATGAATATGCAGAATGGTAGTGGAAGAGCCTTTCTAACATCTCTGAGCCTTCCACAGATCCGCTTTTCCTTAATTTAATCCTAGCAACAATTTCTACGATGCCAGTTTGTAAAATACCCTTATTGTGAATGATTTCCAACATCTCAATATATTGGACATGTTTTATTAAGCAGTTGATCTACTCATCCCTATTTATCATGTTGGAATGCAGAGAATCTAGCCAAAATAGATAAAAGGGGAAGTAACAACTAGAAAACTGCGTTTAAATAGAGTCAGCTGAGAAGTTTGTAACTTTGTTAAGACTTTTGATATTATTCTTGACTATCTAATGATATTTTGTGTTTAAGTGATAGGTTAATTTTAGCAAAATATATATAATATGATTACTTGCTTGAGCCTTCTAAAGTGGCCTCAAAGAACATGACCATTGTTCAACAACCTTTACTATTATGTACACATAGAGCTCTTTCAATTTCCCAGGGTTAAATAGTATGCCTCTTGAATAATAATTCCCCATTCTCTTAACTCCAGAGCATGACCATCCATACTTTACATTGTTTTTATGACTCCATTTATTCTAACATTGTATTTAAAATAAGGGAAATTTGTCATATTCATCTTCCATGGCAGTCTTAGTAACTTAGCACAAGGGGTACAGCACTCACACATGTTTTAGCTTAGCCAAAGTATATTTTTATATGAGGAAATAATAATGCATAGTGTATATTGGCTACATTTTACATTTCATTCATTCATTAATGTGTACCCAGATTGCTTTTGGTTTTTTATTATTACTATGACTAATTCTTCTACAGACATTGTGTACATAATTGAGCTCTGGCTTTCAATTCTGCATATATACCCATAGTGGGACTGTTGTGTCATATGTTACCATTGTGGTTGTCACCATGCTCTCATTGCCTGTATATTTGTTACTTTATGTTTCTTTAACAATGTGCGTATGTGTGTATATGCACATGTGTGTCCCTGTGTGTGTGTCTGTGTGCGCATACATGCTGCTAATTCATGTGTAAGGGTGGTAAATTCATGGTAATGATTTTGTGAAAAGTAAAACTTGGTTAATCTATATGCTATACGTAAGAAAGTGCTGCTTTAGTCATTATCTATTGTCTGTCTTTGAGAAAACAATTATTGACAAAAATTGATGACATGCCGCAGATACTCTAATGCTCAGACAATTTTATCCTTAAGCAAGTTCCACAAAATGACTTTTAATCTACTGATCATCCTGCCTCTGCATTCCAAAGGCTGGAAATACAGGTATATAGTACAGTGACTTGTTTATTCAGTGCTATTCATTGAACACATGGCCTTATGCATGCTAAGCAACTTCTATATCAAGTGAGCTGCTCTCCAAGCCCCACATCATTAATTTTTCATCTAATATACCACTTAGGTATTCTAGACTCACATACAGAATCTTTTGTTTGCTTTTTTCACATCACATGATTGAGCAGTTTTCATTGAAAATATCTCTCACAGAAAATGTGGTACAAGCAATGTTTTTCTTGTTTGCATATAAAATTGAAAGCAGAGCACATCACAGTTTAGAACTGTACTATAAGAACATGTTATCACAAGAATATACATCTTAGGTGTGGCAGATAGATAGATTCTATAGAAAGATAAGGTAGGATAGTTAGATAAGGTCTTCAAAAATCTCAGAGACATGCAGATAAAAAGATTCACTGACAGTGAGACAGTTTAACTTCTGGCAACACCTCAAAAAGGATGATGAGCACCAAAGAAACACCTTATGAAGATGGCTTCAAATGTGGCAAACAAGCCAATGGGCAAAGTGTTCTAGTTTCTACCACAGACAGAACTATGCCTTAAAAGGGGCAAGCTTGGATGCGGGCAGAGTCGACTGCCAAACTCTGCCTAGACACGGTAAGCAATTCCTCAATAGTTCCTGCCTCAAAAATATCTCTGTCTGATATATTGGGCCAGAAGGCTGAAGAAGATGCTCCAACATTATAGAAACTTTTGGGTGACTATTCAGGTATCTCTGTTGTCGTCTCATTTGGAATACTACTAACCTGCACCCACAGCATACTCAGGTAATCAAGTTATTCCTTCTCAAGTCTCTGATGGAGTTGAAGACCAGGTAGCTTAGTTTTACAATGAAGCTTAGTTGTTTAGGGGTTAAGATGGTTTTAGGTCTAGACAGATGCTTTAAGTTGATAATGACAAGATATCAGGGAGATTGATGTAAACTCAGAATTTTAGATGCACCAATATAGGAAAGATGTTTTCTTCAAGGTTGTCAAATACAAATAGTCAAAACACTAAGAGTGTAACATTTATATAATTCCTGACTTTTCATGGTTCTTTTTTAAAATTTATTTTAGTAATTTATTCAGATTACATCCCAATTGTTATCCCCTTACTTGTATCTTCCCATTTCCCCTCCCTCTCTCTCTCTCTCATCCTATTCCTCTCCCCTAGGTCTGTGACAGAAGGGGACTTCCTCCCCCACAATATGACCACAATCTATCTGGTCTCTCCAGGTAGCCTGCTTACTCTTCCTCTGAGTGCCACCAGGCCTCCCAACCTAGAGGATGTGGTCAAATAGAAGTCACCAGAGTTCATGGCAGAGTCAGTCCCTGCTCTCCATACAATTGTGGAGAATGTGCTGTCCATTGGCTAAATCTGGGTAGGGGTTCTATGTTTACTGCATGCATTGTCCTTGGTTGGTAGAGTTGTTTGAGCAGACCCACTTTGGTCCAGATCTGCCAGCCTTAATGGAATTCTTGTAGGATTCTAGGACCCTCTGGATCCTTCTATTTCCCCATTCTCCCTTACATCTCTCACTGGGAGTCTCAATAGGAAGTCCCAGTATATATCCCAATTACTGGTTAAGTGATGATTTTCAGGGGACATCGTGGTTGGGCTACCGTCTAATTATAAGTGAGTATACACTTTCTGGGTCCTGGTTAACTCATTCAGGATGATGATTTCTAGTTCCACCTATTAGATTGCAAATTTCAGGATTTCCTTGTTTTTAATAGCTGAGTAGTATTCCATATTTTAAATATACTACAGTTCCTTCATCCATTAGTCAACTGAGGGACATATAGATTGTCTCCAGTTTCTGGCTATTACAAATAAGGATGCTAACAACATGGTTGAGCATATGTCTTGTTGTGTGGTGGAATGTCTTTTCAGTATATTCCAAGGAGTGGAATAGCTGGGTCTTGAGGTAGCCCTATTCCCAGTTTTCTGAGAAAGTGCCAGATAGATTTCCAAAGTGGTTGTACAAGTTTGCATTCCCACCAGTAATGATGGGGTGTTCCCCTTTCTCTACATCCTCACCACCATGTGCTGTCACTTGAGTTTTTTGTCTTAGCCATTCTGATAGGTATAAGATGGAATCTCAGAGTCATTTTGATTTGCATTTCTCTTATGAATAGGTATATTGAGCATTTCTTTAAGTGTTTCTCAGCCACTCGATATTCCTCTGTTGAGAATTCTCTGTTTATTTCTGAACCCCATTTCTTTTTTCTTTTTAATTTTTTATTATTAATTTATTCTTGTTACATCTCAATGGTTATCCCATCCCTTGTGTCCTCCCATTCTTCCTTCCCTTCCTCTTATTCCCCTCCCCTATGACTGTTCCTGAGGTGGATTACCTCCCCCGTTTCTTAATTGGGTCATTTGGTTTGGTTGTGTTTAATTTCTTGAGATCTTTATTTATTTTGGATACTAGGCTTTTATCCAATGTAGGTTAATAAATATCTTTTCCCAGTCTGTAGGCTGTCACTTTGTTCTGTTGACAGTGTCTTTTTTTTATAGAAAGTCTATTTTAGATATGTGTTATAATATAAGTGTATATGTAAAAACAAAAATTATTTTATTAATTAAAAGAGAGAAAGTAAAGAACATGTTAAAAGGTCCCATATTAAGTTTGGTAGCCAGCCTATTGGAGTTTTTGAGACTACTTTAGAAAAATGGGCATAATGAACTTTCCATAGTACAGACATGCTGGGCTTACAGACATGGTACCAGACAGCTCCACAATAGAGAAAAATCTTCTTGCTGGAGGGTGTGAGCAGCTTTCCACTACTCTCACAAATAATTGTAAATGAGTAACTTTTAAAGGCAGTCTCTTTTGATTTGTGGTTTCGGTTTTGGGGCTTCAATGCAGCCACTTTGCTCTACTTTGGGCCTGTGACTATAAGCCCTTTGAGACAAGGTCAGGAGACAGAAAAAGAAGAGAGAAGGAAATGGGTAGTGTCTGAATATCCCACTAAAAATCTTGCTCCTTCTTGAAACCACTTGATTTTCTTGCACTAGGAACTATCTCCTCCATGTTTCACCATGTCACAGAAGCACAGTGAACCAAATGTAGACACTTGCAGGACCCTCCTACCCAATAACATTTCCTACTATCAGTTTCTAGGATAACTCATCTTTCCACTGCTTGGTCCAAAGACAAGAATAAATACACCTAAAGGGAGGAGTTTTATTTTGGCTCAGTGTTTTAGATTGTTCCATCCACAGTTATTTACTTGTGCTATTTATTTGAAGAAGACAAAAGAAATCATGGCATAATTATATGGCCAAAGAGGCTTCTCATTGGGCCGTAGCTATAAATCAGAGAAAAAGAGACAAGAAGGAGGGAGGGAGGTGGAGAGGGAGGGAGGGAGGAACTGAGGGAGAGAGAGAGAGAGAGAGGGAACAAGGGAGACTTATGGCAGGTCAGAGAAATGAGAGATACTCAATATCTCCCCAAATATACAAGTATATGTCTCAAATGTCTAATCATACTTCCAGTATGATCCATATTCTAAAGGTTCCAGCACTTCCTACCAATGTCATAAGCTGGTGAGCAAGGCTTTGGCACAAAGACTTTGGGGGCCATTTATGATGATAGCCACAGCAGCATCCCTAAGAGATAAATGCCAAAATAAGACACAAGAGAATCACTGTGTCACAGAGGCTTCCATATATGAAGGATACACTGAAGAGCCACTTGAACAAAGCCCTAGAAATGAAAGTTAGTCACACTCATGAAAGAGTACTGGGTACTGTGTGGTAGGATTGCAAGAAGCGTGGCATAGGTCTTTACTCAGCAGCCTCTAGCTATGAAGCTCAGGGAGATAACACCTTTGTGTCAGTCTTTGAGACCATTGGGAGTAGTCCATGGAACCAAACAGTGCTTCTGACTTATAGAAAATATGAATGAGTAACCACATTTAAAGCCTGTAGTCGATCTCACTTATTCTGAAGTATTATAGAAAATATGCAGCACATAATTTAGTAAATAATTGAGCCATGTGGTAACGAGTCAAAATAATTGATATACTGGGATGTCCTAGAACTGAGGAACAACATTATTCAAAAAGATAACCCAAGAGTTTTAGAAGATTCTGCTTCATATTGAGGAAATAATTATAATTTAAAAATCTATTTAAGACATTTACCAAATTACCACTTACATCTGTAGATCTCAGTTCTAAGTTGGAAGAGAACTTGTAGATAAAGTGCTCAAAGAAGAAGCATGTTTGGGTGACCTACTTGGAGGGGTTGGATGGTTTAACATTCTCTGAAATCAACAAAATGGAAGATGGAGGCATCTGTATTGAGTAAACGAATTCATGCATATTCCATTCCATAAATTAAGCCATTTTGCCCCTACAAAAAATCCTTGTCTTTTTTTAAAGATGAAGAAGAGAGTTAGGAAAGGTGATGCCTGCCATAGAGCAACTACTTTATTCAGTTGTGTAAACAGAATGTAGGACTCACTGAAATAGACTTCTTTTTCTGTAAGAGCCATTTTCAGGGAATCAGATAAAGTGGTCCACTTCATCATTGATCAGAACTCCTACATACAAATATCAATAATTAAAGAGGAATTATGATTATTGTATTAATATTTCCATCCCATTAATGACTTCCTTATCTTAAGAGGTAATGTATATTTCATCAAAGGTTAAGTCACTCTGTTGAAGTCCACTCAACTGAAGAACACTTCTCTGTCATAGGCATCCTACAATCTCTTCATAGAGACACATCTGGGAGCCATTTAACAAATGGATTTGCTTTCAGTGAAGAAGTGGTAACATATTCAATTTGATAGGAAATGTAACTCCTGGTTCTTCTCTACTTTGCCTCTGTAGTTAGGAGGAAAATCTAGTCTTTTGATATTTGAGAACATGTTTTGTCACATTCATTTTTCTTCTTCATGACTATCAAGTTCTTTATATTTTATTAACAGTTGACTATAGTTAGGATGAAGCATTTATCTTGAGTCTCTTGTTTCCTTTGGCTTAAGGATAATCAACATTCATTCATATTTTTTCCTTTTATCTATATGTCTAGTGTGATATCTGTTGCACCACACAGCCAGACTCATGTTTTCTCTTTTAATTCCATGGATATAACAGTTTCATTTTTAACAGTCTTTTACAGTTGCTACTACTATGTGTATGGCATTTTGAAAAACTTAAAATCAGCTTACTAAGCAGAGTAACTTGCATTTGTACTTAAGTCGAAATAAAAATATAACTTTAAAAGACAACAAACAAATATGGCAAAGTAGAACATAAGGTAAAACAAAACCTGTCACATTGAGGCTGCCTAAGCCAACCCAACAGAAAGAAAGGAGCCTTAAGAGAAAGCAGAACCCTTTTTATTTTATTCAGGACCAATGGGCTCTTTTATTTAATAACATTTTATTTGTATAAAAATAAAATAAATAAAAATAAAATCTGTTATCATTAACTTTATGATGTGTTCATATTTATTTATAACTTTCTTTGTCAGATAACTAGGAAACACTTGCATTCAATATTTTGTATAGCTTTTGAATGAAATTGGCATGTAAACACGCATTGTTTTTATAAAATTATCCTGTCAAAAATGATTTAATAGGAGTTTCATTCTGTATAGTTTCACTGTCTGATCTGATGGCTTTCTTAATGCATATCTGAGACCTTTCCTGAGTTCAGTGCTTTATTTTGAATAATGTCACAGATTATTGTCTATAGGACTGTGGCCACAGAGAACATCTTGGTGAATATAACTGGTTCCTATCATTTTTTTCTCTTTTTCCACCACAGTAGATAGAAGTTAGGCTTTAATGTAAAAAAAAAAAAAAATAAAATAAATAAAATAAAAAAGAAAAAGAAACAAAACAAAACAAAAAAAATGTAACACGGAGGACATGACAAAGACAGAACAAATACAATGCAGAGAGTTTCTATTGTAACAAGCCATTATTCCCTGAACTCCTAAGATTGTGAGTGGATTACTCTTTTCAAGATGTCATAGTCCCTGCAATCTGGCCATCTCTTCATACGTCTACTCATCCCACCCTGAATACTTTGCTATGGAGATACATTTCAAAATGAGCCTTATTGGGGGCCATTTAAGCAAATGTTCAGCAGCAGCCAAATTAATTTTTCCACTATATTAAGAGAGCACCACTGTTACTTTTTTTTCAAAGGTAAAAAGTGTAAACACAGAAGTTAACCTGCTCAGGCTGGTGCCCTACAATGGAATGTAGCTAAGACCCGAACCCCCATAGCTTACATCCTACACCCTCAAACATTTCAGATCCAGATAATTTGGAATTTCAATGAAACATTCAAAAAACTTAACTAAAAGACATTTTGAAAGGTCAACTAGCTTTAAATGGGAACTGGTGAAAAATCCATTTAAATGTTTGCTGGTTATTCCATTTTACAGCAGAAACAAGCATTTCATAGAACATTTCATCACATTTACAGTGCCAGGGGTCAGGCTCACATATTTCTTTGCCTGTTTACATCACCATAACACTGATGCTGGTTATGCATTCATTAATCTCTACTGTACCATTAGAACATTGCTTCTTAGTCACTCCTCCAGTATGGTTCTCATGGTTAGAGACATTACCATGTTTGAACTAGAACTTACAGTTGTATGTTCACATCTGCTTATTAAAGACCTCTTGTTCCAGACACTATGCTAAATTCAAATGGAAAACAAAACCATGTTTTTCAAACCTTGAGTGAGTGCTTTGGTTGATTTAATTCAGATTAAAATTATCTTACAATTTTTTGAAACATGTTAATAATGCATATTAATGGGATTCTATATGAAAATTAATATAAACTGATCAAATTCTTTAACTCTTTTTCTACAACCCAAATACACACACACACACACACACACACACACACACACACACACACACACACATACACACACACACACACACACCTTCTACATCTCATGATTTTAAAATCAGGTTATAAATTTCATTTTCCACACATGAATGAGATCTGTAGTATTTGTCTTTTTGTCCATGTCTAACTTCACCTAACAGATTGACTTCTAGTCTTTTTCATTGTCCTGCAAATGACATGATTTCATTCTTCTTTAAGGCCCCATTGTATGTGTATTTGTTTGTAGATGAGTAGGTGTTTGCGTACTACATGTATATATGTGTATGTCATTTTATTTATTCATCTGTCAAAAACCACATGGAATAATACCATGTCTTTGAAGTTTTAAAGAATAGTAATATAAGATATTAAGTATTCAGGCATTATTTTGTTATGGTGATACAGTATTTGTACATATACTCCAAATGGCAATAGCTGACTTATATACTAGCTGTATTTTTTAGTATTTAAAACATTTTTTTACAATATTTGGGGGGCAGGTATTGGTATGTACATACCACATGTACTTGTGGAGCTCAGAGGCTAAATATTGGGAAGTGTTTCTCTGTTGAACATCTTTAAAATATATATTTTATTTGGGTTCTTTATTCCTCTACCTCCCTTTATACCCTAACACCTTCCAACCTCCCAACATTAGGTAGGAGAGAAAAAAGGTTAGAAGGGAAAAGGGAAGCATATGTCTCGTTACTACTCCTTGCTGGTTAGGGCCATTGGGTTCCTTGTGGGAGGTCCAATCTTCATTTCAGGAGATCTCTGACTTCTCATCAATCTGTGTCAACCATTAGCAGGAGCAGCATTCTCCTTCTGCCTTTGAGTCCCCCTGGCTCTCTTCCGGCTCTGATATTTATACCCTCTGAGAGTCCTCAGACTTTAACTATCTGCAGCTGGCAGAAGACAATCATAGTTAACAGCTGTGGCCCAACTAAAGTAGCTCCATACACCCGGGATTAAAAGAAAACCTTGTCTGCATAATGTAACTTACTTTTAAAAGAAACCAAAACTACCACAATAGTTCTCTCCTTTAACTTTATAGGTCCAGGAGACCAAAGGTCATCAGAATTGGTAGCAAATGCATTTATCCACAGAAGCCAACTTTCCAGCCTCTTATTATTTTGTTTTTTGTTTGTTTTCTCTACTATTTTTGCTTTTGGTATTTTTGGTTTTGTTGGTTCTTTTTGTTGTTGTTGTTTTGAGTAGAATACATACTGGCTTTCATAATAGCCATACTAATTAAAATTCCTTAATTAATATTCCTATCAACAGTGTGTAAGAGAACAATTACATTTCTTCAAATCCTAATTGCAATCTCTAAATCTTTTTTTCTGTGTATGATAACCATTGATACTAATGTATGGCTTAGTTTCATTGTAATTTGATAGGCATTTCAAGAGTAAGAGTCCTGCATCTCCTCTCTCTCTCTCTCTCTCTCTCTCTCTCTCTCTCTCTCTCTCTCTCTCTCTCTCTCCTTTTTCCTCCCTCCCTCCTTCTCCTATATGCATTTGATTTACAGCTTCTACTTTGAAAAATGTCTATTTTAAATCACTGCAAGTTTTCTGTTGTTGTTGTTATTGTTTTTATTTTGGCGTTGGTTGTTGGTTGTTGCTAACTCTTTGTTGCATGAACTTCTGACACACATTTTCTCCCACTCTGTGGTTGTCTATTCTTTCTTTGCTCTTTCTGCAGACGCTTCAATGTTTTCTTCTGGTTCCTGTACTCAAGAGATACTTTCCAGAAAGTAATTGACCATCCAATGTCTCCAAGAATGTCCTGAATGTTTTCTTTCTTTATGTTAATAGTTCCAAGTTTAGTGGAGGTTAGGCATCCCTCAGCCTCTTATTCTCTGAGTTTAACTCATTTTAAAAATTGGGAAAGTGATGGAGAGTGATTGTAATAGCTATAGGACCAGTACTCTAGTAGCTAAAGCAGAAATATCAACAAAATAATTACATAAATAAGGGCAGTAGACCAACCATACCAGTCTAAATGTCATCGTAGGTAGGGAAAATTCACAAAGCCCCATTCTTAGATGATGAGCTAAAGAAAATCAATGAGATCTGACAGAAAGGATGAGTTTCCACAGAATGAGCTCCTGACAGTTATCCAATCCCAAGTGCTCAACCATAACCTCCTGCTCATATAAGCAATGTTAAATGGACTCAGTAGTTTAAATGTATGTGTGTGTGTGTGTGTGTGTGTGTGTGTGTGTGTGTGTGTGTGTGTGTGTATAAACCATATATTTAAAAGCAGTAATTGTAGAAGTCATTCATTTGAGATGAAGTAAAGGGAGAACACTGAAGGATTATCAGATGGGGGCAAGGAGAGGTGGAATGATGTAAATCCAATATACTCATGCAAAAATTTCCAGCATTACACTCACCTGTTTGATGCGTCTTTTTTTTTTTTTTTAATTTGGCATGAGGGATCATTCAAGGTTCAATCTTTTATATGTGGACACCTTTCTTACTCACAACTACATATTGAAGAGACACCCAGTTCTCCAGCACATTATTATGGTTTCCTTTCTCTAGATTTAGTTTACTGAGGAAATTTTATTCCAGTAAATTCTATTCCATCCAATTGACTAATAAGTCAGTTTGAATGCCAGTTTCATACTATTTGAGGCACTGTGATGCCTCAATCATTATCCTTGTTTACTCACACTTTTTTGGCTCTTTGTGGTTCTATATGAACCTCAAGAATATTTTGTTTGAATTCATGACTGGCACGTGTTTAATCAAATAGCAGTTTGGGGATGTTTTCCTATGCTGTTTGAAAGATATATGGTGTCCCTTGGAAAAACTGGAAAAATCATCTAGGAAAAAAATTCACTACCTACTGCACTAATAGTACCAAATACTAATTTAAACAGTGACTTCTTCAAGTCAACAATTTTATAATAATCCCCTCCTGCAGCAACCCTTCAAATATGTGAGATATGTACTTTTTATTTTATGTATATCTTTCAGTAGCAGAGACTTGTTACAGTGATATGATACAAACCTCCCTTGAGTTGAATAGCCAGGAGAGCGAGAGAGAGTTTTCACACACTATCAATATAGTGTGACATCTGAAACTCTATCTTCTGTCTCTTTCTTTTGCACACTTACACTTTCTTTATAAAATAATAATCAAAGAAAAAGAGTTCATAATTCAAGATTTAAATACTAGTTCACTGGGGCAGGAGATGTGGTTCCATCCATGAGGTGCATGCTTTGAGAGCGGGAGGACTTGAGTTCCCACCCCCAAAGTCCATGCAAAACTGGATGCAATAATGTGAACCTGTAGCTCCATTGCTGGTGTAGTAGGATAGAAGGCAGATGTAGAAGCATTTCTAAAAGCTAATAGAGCAACCACCCTACGGTTCATAGTAGGAAAATAATGAACACACCCAATAACAACTAAGGTAGAATGTTTTAAACTACACATTAGTTTTCTTACATGTACGTGTGTCCCCTGGTATGTGTATCGACTTGAACTTATGCACAGGAAAACATACACACATAATATATATATATATATATATATATATATATATATATATATATATATATATATATATATATATATGTGCACTGACCTAAAAGTGAAGTAAATAAATAGAGAATATGACACAAAAGATAGTAAGACCATTGTACAGCTAAAGGAAAGAGATGAGAGGAGCTGAAAAAAAGTTAAGGCTGCTGATTACAGTAGAATGGAAAATAGATGCATGTTTTGACACAGGACTTTGTTACCTATGAAGTACAGAAACAAAAACTGGGTGTAATGGCACAAGCCTCTATTCCCAGGATTTGGGATTGAATCAAGAAGTTAGTTCAGTAGTTCTGAGTAAACCTGGGCTACAGAGTCAAACCCTCAAATGCACAAAACATGTACAAAAATGTCTGAGAAATTACATCATAAAGTATGTCAATCTCCAAATGAGACATTATTTTAGTATTTGACACTAATACTTTTTCTGTGATGAGATTCACTTGAAAACAAACACTACTTTGTAGAATCATTTAGGTAGGCAAAAACTCATTGCTGGACTAAAGGAACTATGAAAATTTCCTAGAGATCAAGATTCTTCTTCCCTTTAAAAATGTATATTTTATATTTGTTGAAATGTATTCACATTACATCCTGATTGTTATCCCCTCCCTCTTATCTTCTCATCCCCACCATCCCTCCCTCTTTTCCTATTCCCCTCCCCTAGAACTCTGATGGGGGACCCTCCTACCCCACATGTCTGGCAGCAGCCTAGTAAGTCATAGCAGGATAGCCTGCATCCCCATCCTCTGTGTGCCTGCTAAACAGTCTTGCCAAAGTACAGTGAACAAAACATGGGCAATAGAGTACGTGTCAGAGGTTGAGCAGCAGACCCCCTCCCCTCCACATGGAGAATCAGCAGTCCTCTGATTAGTAGCTGTTTCATTTGTTTTTTTGTTTGTTTTGTCAACTCGACACAAGCAAGAGTCATCTAGGAAGAACAAACATTAGCTGAGAAAATGTTTCCATCAGATTTGCCTCTAGGATGATTAATGGTTAATGGTTGATGTGGGAGAGCTCAAAACAAAGGAGGAAGGTGGTTCTGAGATGTATAGAAAGCAGGCTGAGTAAGTCATTGATAACAAGCCAGTAAGCAGCACCCCTCCCATGACCTCTGCTTCGGTTCCTGCTTGCATGCTCCTGCCTTGAGGTCCTGCCTGGCTTCTATTGAAAAATTTTAAAAAGAAATAAAACATTTCCTCCCCAAGTTGTCTTCAGTCATAGCATTTTAGCATACCAAAAAAAGAAAGAAAGAAAGAAAAAGAAACAGAACAATAGGCATAATAAAAAAGATACAGTTGCTCACAGAATGAACAGACTGTTGGGACAAAGTGAAGTCTTCTTATGTTTCAGTCATGAGTAAGATCATTTTACCCATGTGTAGGTGATGGAACTATCTAGAAAGAATGTTGCACAGTAATGGTCATAATTTCAAGATAAATTCTTTTTTTTCTTGAATTTTTTAATCCAAGTTTTGTTCCTGATCAAGATAGGCCTAAACAAACTACAACTAGACAGTAATTAATACAAGATAAAATCAAGCATGACAGCAAACACAAATCCTGAATAAACTGAATTTTAGTAAATGGAAACATCAAATATAGGGGAGTTCAAGGCTAAGCAGCCCTGACAGCACTCAATATTGTGATCTAGAAAGGATAAACAGAGTCAGAAGAAGTAGGGGAACTTTTCCTGTTCTTGAAATCTGTGCCTAAAGTGAATACAACAAGGAAGCCCCAGTATAAAAGCACAAGTCAAGAAAATTCAGAACCTCACTAAACTGATAAACAAGGAGAGATTCTTTGTTCCACACTAATTAAACATTATATTCATCTTTAAGTGTTTCGTTTACTGAATTCTTGGTTAAATTTGTTTTTAAAAATTAAAAATTATTTGTGTTATATTCATAATCTGCGTCAAATATTTTGTTTCATTTTACTTTAATTCGAAGCAAAGTATCATGTAGCTTAAGCCAGTATCAAAATTCTTGTTCAGCATAGAATGACTCTAAACTAATGGGCCTTTTGCTAACACCACTCAAGTCCTAGGCTTATAGTCTGACACCATCGCATGTAGTTTACACAGTGATGGATTGAGAATTTATGGTTACGTGCATACTAAGCAAGCACCTCACCCTCTCACCTATAGCCATAGCTCTGCTTCATTTTTCTTCAAGGAACCCTGTAGAAAGCAAACTTGACCATGTCCTCTGCGTGGGGAGGCCTGATGGGACTCAAAGACAGAATAACAGGCTACCAAGATGAGACTTGATAGCCTATGACTATATAGAATGGGAGGAGGTCCCCCTCGGTCATAGACCTAGCCTAGGGGAGGGAAATAGGTTGAAAGCAGGAGGGAGAGAGGAATGTGAGGATACAAGTAGAGGGATAACAATTGAGTTGTAATATGAATAAATTAATAATAATAAAAGAAAACAAACTCAATATCTAAGTCAAACGCAGTATGGAAAGTTCAGCAATGTTAGTTCAAATGTGGTTAAGTTGTCCTGTTCTAAATAGCAGAAGCTGGGAGGTGTTCACTATTCTTTTTGAACTTTCTGTAGCAGGCCAAAAAAATGGCCACCTGATAAACATCTTAGGCAACTGATGATCGGCTAGGAATTCAGTAGAAGAAAATACTACCCAACAGAGACAAGATGATCCACATAAACATGCTTTATAAGTGTCTTCCAGTTGTCATCAGTCCATTGGATCCTGTCATGGCTCACTCACACTTCGACAGCGTGGTCTATTAAAAAAAAAAAAAACAGCTCTCCTGTGGTTTTAGTACTATGTTTTTAAGGGTCCAGTGTCATTTATATGGTAGTAAATAGATCTATATGCTTTTTCTTCCCAATGTGCCCTCTTTTACAGAATGCACACCTGTCACACCCAGAAGGAGAAAGTCGTGTTTTTCTCTTTCCGATGTCTGGTGTCTGTCATGTAGCACAAACCCTGCCTCTGAGCAAAATTCTTTCATAGCGCAGAGTTTTTTTGTTTTAATATCCATTACAGTGATTATAAAAATCACTTTCAAATGTTTGCCAAAATATCTCTATTCGTGTCATTTTGGTGCAATTAGAAAACTATGTTTGACAAATAATAGCTTACTTTCCTAATGACAGTATTTCTATGCCATATACATCTCACACATGCCATCAAACATTTTGCAAGCTTCTCTGACTCACTGTTTGTATTAGAAATTATAACCAAGGAGTTCATCTCCTACTGAGTTACTGACACAAGTATCATTTTTTTAAAGTAGGACTTAATTTTCAAACATTCTGTGCTTTCAGCAACAGAATTATTTGTGTAATATACTTTTAAATATAAATGTATAAATTGAAGAGACTTATCTTAAAAATTAGAGCTTGACTAAACCAATGGTCATATGTTCAGGATAAAAGTGTCTTCAAGATCTTTAAGAAACTTCAGCATTAATCCATCTGTTAGCAACATAGGAATAAGTTGAAATGAAATTTTGCTTTGGTCTGAGCCAATTAATGGAACTCTTGTATTATGTTTCTGTTCTAAATGCAGCTGATTAAGGGATGTAGGGTGCTCAAGTGTTTTTCAAATTTATAAAATGGTAGTCTACAATTGTTATTCTTATTCATTTAAAAATTAACCTCAAGAGAAGTAAAAGAATTTTAAAAATGAAAGTATCACAAGGGAAAGAAAATGTAAAATCATTTATTATGAAGATAATAATGCTTACCCGTCTGTGATCCTTTACTCCTGGGCATTTCAAAGTCTTCATTAAGTGTTAGCTCAAAAGACTACACACATGTTGATTCATTTAATACTTTTCTTCTAGGACAAGAAAAGGTTATAGAGACACAAATGGAATAGAAATTACTACTTTGGGAGAACAACATCAATATATGCTGTGACTGGTCATATTTCTAACAATCAGAGTTTAATTTGGGGGAATATAGATACACATACATACACAAATGTACATATATATATGTATACATATATATACATACATACACAGATGTACATATATATGTATACATATATGTGTGTGTATAAAAAAATATATACATATATATGTGTATGTTATATATGCAGGGGTGTGTGTGTGTGTGTGTGTGTGTGTGTGTGTGTGTGTGTTAAGATTGGGACAAAAGATGGGAAAACACACCTTGCTGAAAAAAATTGAAGTAGAATGGGTAATAAATTAATGGTTCCTTTGAGGATGCCACATCAATTAAAATTGAAAGCGGTAGATTAAGGTGGACTGCAGTTGCTCTTTTTGAAGTCCTACTTCCTCTGTACATTGGCATAAAAGCACAGCTCTGAGAAACATTTCTCTTTCACTGAGGTCATTAGCTCCCAGTGCAGAGGCTGGAAACAAAGAGGATTTAGATTTGGACTCCAAAGAGAATTAGAATTAGGAAAACATCTCCCAGGGTGGTTTTGAGCAATGAAAAACTATGGAATTCTACAATGGCAATGACTATTAATAAGCTTAAATGTTCAGTGAGCTTAAAAAATGGAATATTGGGGCCCTGTGGAGTAGAGCAGAGATCATGTACTGCTTTGCATACAACAATTCAACTGGATATCTAACCGGTTGCTAGGTAAACTTCATGGTCAACAAATCCTGTGTGTTAGCCAAAGTAGATTAGGAAAAGCTGTAAGTCCCTCTGGGGTTTAACTTCTTTGGGACTCTTCTCACTAGGAACTTTGTAACTTAAAATTAACATCTGCTAATTCCTATCAAGTCTATCTTAGAGCTCTGAAATTGTGTAGTAGTTTCTTTTTAACGCTTTCCTATAGGAATGTAATCTTCGTCACCTTCATTCAGTTATATGTGTGAAACATCTTCACATATTTTAAGATGGAACAAAGATGTGTGTTTGCTTCAAATAATAAGTGCCGTCTAGATCCTTCCATTTTCCCGAAAGTTCCATGAAGTTAACTTTTTTTCTTAAAACTGACACAAAACTCCATGGTGTATTTGTTTCACATTTTCTTTATCTACTCATTTGATAGTGGATCATATCTTGGATATTGTGTAGAGTGCTGACATTAACAGGGCTTTGCAAGTATATCTATACTATGCTCACTAGAATCTTTAGGAAAGCTCTATGTTACTAGTAATTATTATGTATAACTTTAATTTTTGTATTATGAAACCATGTTATGAGTACCTTGTTGGAATACTGATATATCTGCGTTACTATCTCAACCTCTTTTCTTGATAAGAACCTTGCCTTGGCCTCATAGTCAAAGCCATTATCACTATGCTGCCTACAGTTAAACAATAGAAATGACTTCAATTGGAAGTAGATTGCAGCCAGAGGTTTAATCTACCTAAGATATTCAAGTTCAAAATGGTCATCAGACATGGCTAAGGTGCAATCAAGATCTGAGTTCACCTGATGACTCTGACGTTGTGAGCACTTTACTATGTGATGGACAGAATCCATTGTTAGGCCACACTCCCTAAGTTTTTAGTGTAGCATTATAAATAACTAAATTAAAATACAATACATTTACCATCTTGTTGAGAATAGAGATCATACAACTGCAAAGAATTTAATTAAAAGTTGATGATTTAATGGGAAGCTTCCATCTATTGCTTACTCTGGAGGGTGAGATTCAATTTAAAACAGGATCCAAACTTCGTTTTGGAACAATTTCCTTGTCGTCAGCTGGCAGAAATGTCCCAAAGGAAGCCGAAATGTCCTCAAATAGAGAGCACTGATTCTGAAAGCCAAAAGCTGCTAAAATCTTAAATTACAAAGCTTTGAACTGCTTTAAGACTGTGACGGTTTAGACATTCAGTTGATATCTAATTGCATGTTTTAGCCCAAGAATCCCATGCCAGCTACTCTTAAGTCATCTGTTTCATTTGGTACTGAAGATTTCTATGGATATTAAAGAATAATAACTTTTATGCAATAAAGCTCTGATTAATAATTGCAAAGCTAAGCTCCTGTAATTTGTATATGCTATATGCAGTTTAAGAGTGTAAGGGTGTAAAAAATATTGCTTATTATACAAAACTATCTCAGATACCACAAGGCTAGGAATTAAAACTGGCATCTGGACATTCTTACCTTTGAAGAAGCTTTGCTTTGTCCCTTAGCATTTTCTGGAACAATGAAAGAACGCCTACTATATTGCATTTTATTGTGTTCTTGACACATACATATTCAAAGTGTCGTTATTCCAGCCGATTGGTCTAACAAGGACTGGAGAACATTTGCTCTCTCAGTAGCTGATGCTGAACCTTTTTCTCGGTCAGAAACATGAAAGTCATGAGAGAGGTACTAAATTAATATTTGTGAATTGGTTTACTGATGCATATTTACAACACAGCTATAGCGTTCATTGCAGATTTCTAGAGTGTAGCTACCAATCCTTTAACACCAGGATTTTGTTTTCCTTGTTATTTGATTTTGAAAGCAGCGAAAGAAAAAAAAAAAATGTTAAGGAGTTTATCTATTGGCTGTGTTGCTAGGAAAATACATACGCTAGGTTCTAGGTCATGGCTTAAGAGACTATATTTTAAGAAGAAGGTAGTGAAATATCCATGCTAGGGTATGTTCAGCTAAGCCCACCTGCAGCAGGGTATGTACTACAGTTACTGTGAAGAAAATGGAACTCTCAAATAGGGGGCACCAGAGTTCATGTCAGTTTCAGTCCCCACTCTCCACACAGCTGTGGAGAATGCGCTGTCCATTGGCTAGATCTGAATAGGGGGGTCTAGGTTTACTGCACACATTGCGCTTGTTTGGTACAGGAGTTTGTGCAGGCCCCCCTGGTTCCAGGTCTGCCAGCCTTCATGGTCTTCTTGTAGGGTTCCTGGATTCTCTGGGTCCTTCTATCTCCCCATTCTCCCATAACACTCTCACCTGGAGTCCCTATAGAGGCCTGGTGACATCAGAGGAAGGGGAATCTGGCTATGCAGATGAGACCTGATAGGCTGTGATCATACGGTGACCCTTCTGTCACAGGTCTAGGAGAGGGCAATAGGGTGAAAAAGGGATGGATGGGGAAGTAGGAAGATACAAATGAGGGTATAACAATCGCAATGTAATCTGAATAAATTTTGTAAAAAATTAAAAATAAAAAAAAAAAAAAAAAAAAAGAAAATGGAAATCTTCTGTCAAGAACCTATTTTTGAGTCTCTCACTCCCTAAGGGACTCCCCTGGGTTTCAGGAAAATAGCAAATGACTCTTCTTACCTCCCCAAGAAGGTTTGTCGTCTCCTCTGGCTCCCAGGTGCTAACACATTAGAGGCCTACAGCTACATCGGTTCCCCTGCCCCGTCCCCAACACCATTTACAGGATTTCTTCCTTTTTCTCACTTTTAAGTCTCATGAGTTACCTGTTCATTCTCCAGAATGTCTGGCCTCCTGCTTCAGCTACCTAATAATTTGGGACAGCCTGGCTGCAGGCCAGGGTTAAGTACTAGCCAACAAACAAGCTGCATGGAATTTCCTTCCTCTGGGACCTGTAAGAAGGAATCCCTACTCTGCTGTGCAGTCCTGATCTCTCCCCCATATTCCGTTCTATGCTGCTGTCTGTCTGTGTGTCTGTATGACTGTGGTGTTTATAACTCTTCTAAGAAATGTCTTACCTTGGAGAACAATCCTCCACAAAATCCTCCTTGAACCCTAAACATGAAACCTTTGAACGTTCTTTCCTGAAGATGCAATCGCTCATAATGACTGTGGTTCATTCTGCTGGCTGACACCTTTGCTAATTCCTGTTTTTCTCTGGGCCAGATCATCACTTGCAGGGTGGAAAATCAACATTCACTCTTTCTATCTGGACTTTACATCTCCCAAAATTTCCAAGAGTAAATCTGTCTGAGTGAATGTCTGTGCATAAAGCTCAAAAGTCTCTTCTGTTGTCATCTTCACTAAGCTAAGCGAGAGACTTAAATTGCCTTAGTCTTTCTCTTAACATTCAAAAGCTGATTCCAGGGCCATGCCTTACAATTTAAGTCCCAAGTGCTAGCTTCAAAGCCCCCTCCCCACTGTGTGCGCCAGATTCATCTCAAGATAACAGGCAACCTTCTCAATGCCTCCAATTTTACTCTCTCTTAAAAAAGGGAAAAAAAGAGTTTTACTCTTACAGGAGGAATAATAATCAAACCAATAGCTATCATAATATTCAGAGACAGAACAGATGAATAGGGATTCAGAAAGATCAGTGGAATCGAATAACCCTGAGTTCAAAACTTGCTTCTATGATTTACCAGCAGTGTGCCCTGGGGCAAAGACTGTCAATGTTGTATTCTTTTCTATTATGTGTATTCAGTATTCTGAAAGCAAACATTTATTGCACCCTTGCTTTGCTGATCTGTACATGGGGTGAGTTATAAACATCACATTTATTCCATTCAATGTTTTTATGGTGTAGGGATTCACTCTTGAGTTTTTAAATGTTGATATGTGCTTGCCAAAACTATACCAACAAGAAAAGTCAGAGACAAATTCATAATATGTAGTATAGTAGTTTATATTTATAGCAGGTAAACATTAGATGCCAATTAAGGAGATTAAATTCCATTTCCCAATTACATTACTTTTTTCATCACTTTATTATGTCACCCTCCCCACCTATCCTTCCCTCAGACTCTCTCAAGTCTCCTCCCTCCAACTTCTTTCATGTGCCTTCTATTCTCACACTGATCACCTCTTTTTCTTTGATTATTATTATTACATCCACATGTATATATATATGAATGCATGAATATATAAATACTACCTGCTTCATCTCCTTTATATAGTTTATATAGTTTGTTCATACAGTTTGAAGGTTAACCAGTTTGCATTGGCAAGCTCTTCCCTGGAAAAGATTAATTTTCCCTCTCTTTGCAGTCACTAGTGTCACCCAATGAGAATTCCTCCATCTTTATTGTGTGTGTTGATAATGCCAGTGGTAAGTTATTGTTTTTGCAGCCATTTCTAAGGAAGACTGTTTCACAGTAGACTCCCTGGTATTCTGGCTCTTACAATATTCCTGAATCCTCTTCTGTGGTATTCCATGAGCCATAGATACAGAAGCGATGAGTGGGCCCTAAGTTCTTTTAGAGAACAGTTGTTTGTCAATAGCTTTTGAGTGTGGCTTATTGTAACTTTACAGATATCTTACCGTGTCGGCCATTGTTGTGATCTGCGAGTTTTACGGCAGGGTAGGACGATTAATTGCTTCCCTTTTGGGAAGCCTGCAAATAACATCTAGTACCATGGTAGCTAGACCTCAAGAAGAAGGAGCTGTTCAGATTAAATCCAGCTTGAATCATCTGAAACTTGTGTCTCCAGTGTTCCATTTCTTCAGCAATAGGGCCTTCTCTTAAATCTCAGAGAGGCAACCAAGAACAACACTAATACTCTGTTGTGTTGGACTACCTGGACCAAATACTTAGAAAAAGATAATGAGCAATATAAGAAAGATGATACTATTTTGTCTCCATCCTTCAACAAGTTTCTTACAAGACTATAATGGTTTTCCATTCCTCCAATGAACACACATGACTCCCAAGAAACTGAAGTTACATCTTCTGAAGTTACAACTTTGTAGCTACAATTTTACAATGGGTCTATATCAGACATCTGGCATCTGTGCCCTGCCTTGGAAAATGTTCAGTTTACAGCCAATAAGGCCTTGATGAGCTAACTGCAGACTTGTCACTATTCATTATATATATTGTGTGTATGCGTGTATGAATATATATATATATATATATATAAAATCTATGTATCTTTTGTACATCAGTGAATTAAAAAGTATATTTATTATTTAGTAACATGGAAATGAATTAATTATGGTTCATGAAGTGCATACATATGCAGAGTTTAAAAGGTTTATCTTTATGATAACAGAAATTGAAATGTTGTTACAAAAATATTACTCTTATTGTTGCGTGCTAAGATATGCTCATCAGCATTTTCTTTTTCTTTTTTTTTTTTAAAGGAAATCCATGTATATGTTTTATTTACAAGGAAATGATTTCAGGTATTTTTTTAATTACAGTAAATAATGTTTCTGAAGTATTTACAGAAAACCCGAGCTTCTAAATGAACATCAACAGTACAGTTAACTGTTATAATCAAGTAAAGATACACATACAAGTGCATTGGTGTTTGCATCACATAATTTTCCACCCAATTCTTTTCCTGTAGATTCTATTACTTTCCCCTAAGGATGTACTCTGGCACCACTCTGAATGCAGCTTGGCTGGTTTAATGTAGTTCTGCTCAGTACCTGGTTAGGCTCTCCAGCCGTACTTTCGGTCACAAAGCCTAGTGATAGTGAAACAAGACGTTTCTTCTTCAGATATCCTTTGCTCTGCATACTTTTTTGTTAATTGACCCAAATATAGACTTATCAGCAAAGTAGGGATCTTAATTGAGAAAATGCCTCCGTAAGGGTGGCCTAAAGGCATGATCTGTAGGGCATTTTTTGATTAATGATAGATGTAGGAACCCTAGTCCATTGGTGCATTGCCATCTCTGTGCATGTGGTCCTGGACATTTTATAAGAAAGCAAGCTGAGCAAGTCAGTAAGCAGTGTTTGTCCATAGCTTCCTATGTTTGTGGACTGTTACCTGAAAGAATGTGGCAAGTAAATCCTTTCCTCCCCAGGTTGCTTTTGTTCAGGATGTTTTATCGCAGCAATAGAAAAATATCTAATTCAGAAATTTGTACCCAGACCCTGGGATATTGACGTGACAAACCTGACCATGTTGTTTTGGGGAGGATTGTGGAAAGACTTTGGAACTTTTGCATAAGGAAGCTGTCGAGTTCTTAGGGCTTAATACACGGTGGAAGCCTGGGAGATAGAAATGAATACCGAAAGAGATGCAGGCAATGAAAGCATCAATTGGGAAGTTTCAGAGGGAAGCAAATACTCTTTGAGAGCCATCCATATGATATTTTGATATGAACTAAGAATATATGGTGCCTCTCGGCTGGATCTGATGAGGCTGTACCACTAGAGAGCTGTACCACTAACATAAAACCTTTGCTTAGCTGGGACAATCAATGCTGGTTATAGGAAGCCATAACTCTTAAAGAGATACCAGCATCATTGAGGTGTTGGCTACATGAATGATCAATTTAAGTTTTGTGGGATTCATGGAGATTTCCTCTTGTACTCATTTTTCTTTCACACACACACACACACACACACACACACACACACACAGAAAGAGAGAGAGAGAGAGATTAATCATAAATTAATATATTGAAATAAGTAATTAAAATCTAATAACAAACTTTATTTTTAAAACTAAAGTCACCATATTCTCCAGGCTTATATAAAGCTTTAGATATAGTAAAATTGAAATTTTAGCTTAAGTGGCTACTTTGTTCAATTCAGAATTTGCTGAAGCTCTTTCTAAAATGAAGGACATATCCGCTTATATCCTGTTCAGTTAAGTGGCCATGACCCATACCTGCCTATTGAACTCTGAGATATCACTGGTGTGAATGAACAATTGAATGTTTAAACTTTATTTATTTTTGATTAGCTAATCACCTTAGTTAAATTTATGCATTTGTTTACCTAATGTGGAAATTCCCTGCTGTATTGGAAAACATGGCTGGTTGTCTTACGGGGGACACCTCTCTACTTCCGTATAACATCACCTCTAGACCTTAACCCGCCCACATACTTTCTCATGATGGGTGGTATAAAAAAAAAATAAAAATAACCTCCATTTCTCTCCCACTCCAAATTGAGTGCGTCTAATGTGTTTTAGGATGTCTAAAATGTTTTTTTCTTTCTCTTACAGGCTTCATTTTGGTACTGTATAACCTGAGTGACTATGAAAGGACATCGATTTAACAGCTCTGTGGGCTTATTAGATGACACACTTGACTTTAAGACCGTCTTACCTATTACAACTCTATAAAGCTTTGTAATAGGGTGTTGTTTTAGTGCCATATACACGAAAAGATAATAGGAGTTAGAAAAACTACTTTCTGAATCAGTTGTGACCTCAATTGCAGCAATGTTAATTTGAGATATCTTTTTCTCTGGCGCTAAGTAAACAACAGCTATTGTATATTGAAAATAAAGTTATGATGACCAGAAAGACAAAATCAATTGAAAATTCTAAGCTTTAAGTAGGTAATATACCTCAAGTCCATTTTTTAAAAAGGCAGACTTTAGTTATTTTAATGACTTTGTGGGTGTTTTGTATCTTCAAAACACATACAGTGATCATGCACAGTTCGTTAAAACATCACTTCTAACACAGAGATAAATGTTTTTAAAAATCAGGAACAAGAGCTATTCCATTCTGACAAAGCTGTATTGCTCACATCTTAATGAGGGATTACTGCTTTAAAGTTATCAGTTAAAAGATGAACACCACATGGCTGAGATTTTTAATAACTGTATAAACCTTAAATTATGATAGTATACTAAATTTTTGTTTGCCTGAAGTCCAAACATATAGAAAACTAGGTCACCTTCATAATATTGTGTGTCATCTGTGAGATTAAAGTGCATAAGATAAAGCCAATAAAAGCCACAAATACATCTAAGGAATTAGCTCTTATACTTGTGTTATTTAAAAGTATACACCCATATATAGATGCCAGTTAGTAATTCTTTCAAATTCTAAAATGTTTAATAAATTAGCTGTAATGACAGATAATTACGTTTCTGCTCTGTATACTTTGCTTATCCTAAACAGCCTGCAATGGCACTTTCTTTTTTATGTATTTTTATATTACATCTCAATTGTTATCCCATCACTTGTATCCTCCTTTTCATCCCTCCCTCCTGCTTTCACCCTATTCCCATCCCCTTGATCTATGACTAAGGGGACTTCCTCTCCGACAATATGGTCATAGGCTATCAAGTCTCATCTTGGTAACTTGCTTTAAGTATTGGAAATAAGCCTTGTATTATAATTGAGTTGAATGTGTGCAATATCTCATATTAGAGTAGAAATATATATATATATATATATATTTGTGAAGAATAATCTTAAATTTGACTTCTATACCAATGTGTCAAAATTATACTTATTTTTCATAAAAATACAAAATTCCATACTAATGAATTAAAAAATAAACTTATTTGTGAGTAACAATTAAGGCTTTAAGTTGAGGATTAGATTCAATAACCTACTTTATGTTCTAACATCCCTATATATTTCTGGATCCCCCTTTCTTTCTTTTCAACCCCTATCTCTATACCTATGAAAAAAAGATAAAGGAGAACAGAGACATCCTCTGTGTAAGACCAATAATAACTTATAACCAATTCCAGATGAAAACAAATATCTGTAACCCAAGAGAGCATGAAAAAAAAAAAAAAAAAAAAAAAAAAAAAAGAAAACCTATCCATTGTTCCTTAGGGGACACGGGGTGTTGTTCTCTTAAGTTTTCTTCTGGCTAATATGAGGTCAATAATACCTTTTTAGGGGCCCAAATAAATTGGAAAAAAAAATGGATAAACAAACCAGGAATAGCATTTGTGGTCCAGTTTCTAAATGCTGAGAAATTTCAGGCTTAGTAGGAGTCCTGTGTGGGACCGTCTGAAATGCTGGGCCAGTTGGGATTGGAAGCAACTGAAGAGCCTGTGGTTAGAACATGAGTGATGCAGGATGCCAGCATCCAGGACACTGAGAGGAAGAGGAATGGATCCTGTCATGTCTGATCCAATGTCAGTGTTCAGTTCTTCATTCCTGAAAACATACAATTTCTCACAAGCATTATACAGTCCTAAAATTATAATTGTATGAGGTGTGCGAGATGCATAGAACAGGTTAGTTGATAAAATCAGGGTCATGTCAATTACTAGTCTATTTTTATCACAAGAATATATATCCTAGGCTCAATGGATAGATGTGATTCTATACATATATAAGGTAAAACAGTTATGTGAGGTCTTCAAAAGCCTCAGAGACCTATAGAATATGGTATTTAAAGATGTTTTTATTATTTTAAAGATTCTTTGACAATAAGCCAAGTAAACTCCTGGCAACACCAAGCCTACCTCAAAGGAGATGATGAGTATCAAAGAACCTCTTTATGGAGCCACTGGGCAAAATGTCCTTATTTCTGCCATAGACAGAATTCTGCCTCAAAATGTGCAAGTTTGGATGCAGGCAGAGTTGACGGCCAAATTCTGTCAAGACAGAGTAAGCAAGTCCTCAACAGTTCCTTCCTAGCAAATATGTCTGTCAGCTATATTGAGCCAGAAGGCTGAAGATGATGTTCCAATGTTATAGAGAGTTTTGGGTGACTGTTCAGACTGTAAACTGTCTCTGTCATTTTTTTTTTTTTTTTTTTTTTTTTTTAATTTTGAAAGCTGCTAATCTGCACTTCCAGCTCATGCAGTTAATTTTTATGCTTTCTCAAGTCTCTGTGGGGGTTGAAGATCATATAGTTTATTCTGACAATTAGGCTGAGTTGTTAGGGGTTAAGATGTTTTAGGTCTAGATAGATGTTTCAAGTTAATAGAGATGAGATATGATAGATACTGATTTTATTCAGAATTTTAGACTCACCAAGATAGAAAAGATGATTTCTTCAAGTTTGCCAAATACAAATAGGCACATCCTTATGAATGTAACATTTATATAATTCCTGATTGTTTTATGGTTCTTCCTGTGTATGTAATTTATTTTATTTATGTGTAATAAATTAAATTTATATATGAAAAATAAATATATTTAAAAATTCTGCTCTGTAAATTTTATTGTGGGTGTTTTTCCTTTTTCATTGCACTTATATTTTAAAACATTAGCTGTTTCTCGAATAGTCTGTATAGCCAAAGAATGTGCATTATACCAATGCCAATGGCTTTCTTTTGTTAGACTGTGTTTGTGTGTGTATGTGTGTGTGTGTATGTCACATGCATGAGAGTACATGCATGTATACAGGTGCTTATATATGCATACATGTGTGTGCTGAGGACAGAATAGGATGTATGCTGTATGCTGTCTTTTATCACATTCTGCTTATTCATTTGAGCTTTCACTGAACCTAGATCTTGCCATTTTCTTCTATGTTTTTCCCTGCCCATATTGTCTCTCAATCCCTGGTGCAGTGATTATCTGCATTCTCAGCCACACTGGACTTCAAAATAAGTAATGGATATGGGCATATAATTTGGTCCTCATGTTTTGTCAGTATTTGTTTTATTTCTGAGGCATCTACACAGCCTAGTCATTAGGTTTTTGGCTACCACATACTAACAGAAATATTGTTCTTGTTTGTATGTGTGCATGTTTATAGGTATTTATAGTTACTGATAACTGTGTATTTCAGGGTGTTAGAAAAATTAAGAATTGATTAAATAACCATGTCCAGTGTATATAATGCATATATCTTATTGTTACCAAAATGAAAAATGAAAGCATTTTCCATCAACAAATTTTAATTTTTCACCTGTATCTTCACACACATTTAAGTGGAATAGCTTGGATGGAAGAAGACAGCATTGTATGACCTATTAGTGATGAAAAAAATGTTTTTAGTCTTTTTCTTATATAACCACAGTAACACTATAAACTAGTCTAAGAATTCTATTCAATTCTGTGCAGCAAATATGCATGCCAAATTTACATCAGAATATCTGAAGGGTCAAAGTAGGATTGAATTTACAAGAAGATTCCAGAATTATTTGGTAATAGAGCCTTTCATATTCTCCTATAACAATTAACGAGTGAACATGAACATTTTAAATAGTGCAGTGATTTCTACTTTGAATTATCTGAATTATAAAAAGGAAAAGGCAATTTCTAGTATGTTCATAACTTTTAATACAATTCAGTTATTTATGCTGTTAGGTAGCCTATTCTTTTAAGGATTTGAAGATATGTTGAAGAACCTCATGCTTCAAACAAGTTAGAAAATTAAATTTGTAGGAATATTAACCTGAAAAGATGTAGCAAAAATTGATAGCAAATTGAAATTTGTGAATGATAGTTCCTTGATACTAAGTTGTCTACTATGGAGATTCATGCACACTCTGTCATGTTATGTGTGACTCAGGCCTTAGTAAAGATATTTGCCTGAACAGTTACAGCCTGCTTCTGGATTGCTCCCTAGGAGGTCCATGTATTTGAAAACCTGGTCTCCAACAGATAGTGGTTTTTTTTTTTTTTTTTTTTTTTTTTTCTGGTGGTTTTCTAACCTTTGATAGATAGAGTCTAGGATTTAATCATTGGCCATGAAGGTGATTCTTTGAAGACTAGACCTACTTCTGATTCCAGCTGCCTCTTGCTGCCATGTGGCTTGGAGTGCCAGCTTAAGGTTCTTGCATCTATAAGCACCACTATACTCTTTAGGAAGATGATGGATAGGCATCTCTCTAAAGCTGTGAACTGAAATAAACTTCACTTAAGTGATCCATTCAGGCATTCTGTCATAGCAATGAGGAAATTACTTATTACTAAATCCTAGACATAGACACACAGACAGAAATACACACACACATACACACACACACACACACGCGCGCGTGCGCGCACATACACACACACCTAGTCTTTATGTATAAGAGAAAACATGCAGTGTTTTCCTTTCTCAGTCTGGCTTATTTCAGGTAGCACAATGGTAAATAGCTGCTTCCACATTCCTGAAAATGTCATGACTTCATTTTTCTTAATCTCTGAGTAAAATTCCATGTATTTATGTGCCACGTTTTCTCTATACATTTATCTGTTGATGGACATCTACTTGAATTCATGGCTTACCTTTTGTGAATAGTACAGCAACGTATATAAATATCCCACTCTGTCCAAGGTGTGACTTAGAATGCTTTTTGTTATACTCCCAGGTAAGTTATAGCTGGATGTTATAGTAATTCTAGTTTTATTTATTTTCTAGAAAAATCCACACTGATTTCCATAGTAGCTGTATGAGTTTTTATCCTGACTAGCAATGTATTAAGCATTTCTACAACTTATGTATATTGTGTATTTTGATCACAAAACATAATTTATGAGCTTTTTGGTAAAATTATTCTGCAAATAGTTGTCTTATCTTTCAGAATAAATAAAAAATGGCATGTTAGCTACTAAAGAAATTTTATTTGTTACATATTCAAATTACAAATACATGGATATATTATATTTTGCTTGCATCCACCTTCTCTCTCACCGAAAAACCAGGTGTAACCCCAGAATATTTCTCTGAACCCTGTTGTAACACTTGGTACAATCCTGCAATCACAGGGGTCATCAATAAAAGCTCACAGCAATATTTCCACAGAGAGAAACAGGACTAGAACATTAGCACCAAAAGCCCTACTGGCTTCATTTGTGAGAACCTGTTGGAGATAGTTTGGCCCAGTGGAGAAATATGTGACAAACATGAAGTATTTTTACTGTGCAGAAAAGATTTAGTCCCTTTTTGCTGATGGAGTCGTAAATTATTTACATAACCATCATATAACAACTTATTGACTTCAAGATTATAAGTACCCTATTAATGTTTTAAGCATTTCCCTTTATTTTAACACAAGTAAATTATTTAGGCAATGTTAAAGTGTTTTATGTTTTGACTAATGAGTAGAAAAAGTGTATATCATATCTTATTTTAATTGGCTGTTTACCTTATCCTGTGGAAGTCATGCATTTATTATTTCTGACATAATTAACTATGCATATACTCCCTGATAGATCTGTTTGCCATTTTTACACACACACTATAGTCATTAAGAGACATAACTCTACAGATAATTGTTAATTGGGAAATGTCATTTTTTTCCCTTCTGTAGCAAGTTACATTTCCCACCTAGAGGCAATGCTGAATTTTGACTGTATCTCCTTTTCAGGTGCCATCTACTTCATCCTTTCTAAACACACAATAGAAAATGAATGTACCTTACTTTCTCACCAAACACACACTGATTGTTTGGAAAGACCACACACACACACACACACACACACACACACACACACACACACACACACACATATATATATATATATATATAGAGAGAGAGAGAGAGGGGAGAGTATTGTTTGTTGTTATTTTCTGGTATTTATTGGCTTTTAGTATTTTGGGGGTGTTCTTGGTATTGAGATTTTTTAATGTAATGTTTTTGTTTGGTAGGTTTGTTTTTATTAGTGAAATAACTTGAAGTTGGGTGGGTAAGAAACTAGGGATAATGTGAGAGGACTACTAGAAGGGAACATGATCAAAATATACTCTATGAAAGAATAAAAATGTAATAAAATGCTATGTTTTTAGTGCATAACACTGAATAAAAATTAAGCCAATGGAAAAAGTTGTTGTTACTAGTTGGTGGGCAGAAAGAATGAATAACTAAGGTTTCTTTAGGCTAATAAATATTCTATGTAACATACAAAACATGTACAAGTAAAGTCCATATTGAACTTTACTGTACATTTTTATGTTGTGGTATAACAATACATCAGTTCAGGTTCAACAGCTGTAACAAATGTGCTCCTTTGGGGGGACACCAAATGAGAGGTCGGTGTGTGTGTGACGACGGAGATAGACAGATTCAATTGTACAAAGGCTAAGTCTCCTTTGTTAATAATATTTTGTCATATTTTTAAAATTATATTTCCTTTTTAAACATATATATTTATATTATTACACATGAATGAAATAAACCACATACAGCAGGAAGAACCACAAGACAATCAGGAATTATATAAATGTTACATTCGTAGTGATTTGGCCATTTGTATTTGGCAAACTTGAAATCTTTCCTATCTTGTGGGGTCTGAAATTCTGAATGTAAAAAATAGCGATCATATCTCATCTCTATTAACTTAAAACATCTATATTGATTTAAAAACATCTTAACCCATAACCAACTAAGCTTAATTGTAAGACTAAACTATCTGGTCTTCAACTCAATCAGAGAATTGAGAAGGAATAAAACTTATTACCTGAGTGAACCGGAAGTGCAGGTTAGCTGCTTCCAAAATGAAGAAATGACTGAGACAGTTTGCTGCCTGAGCAGTCACCCAATACTTGGTATAACATTGGAGCATCATATTCAGCCTTCTAGCCCAGTATATCTGACAGACATATTTGTGAGGCAGGAACTTTTGAGGACTTACTTACCCTGTCTTGGCAGAGTTTGGTCATTGACTCTGCCTGCATCCAAGCTTGTCCACTTTTAGGCAGAATTCGATCTGTGTCAGAAATGAGGTCATTTTGCTCAGTGGCTTATTTACAAAATGAAGTCATCTCCCTAAGGAGGATCTTTGATGCTCATTATCTTCTTTGAGGTAGGCTTGGTGTTGCTAGGAGTTAACTGGTCTTGTTGTCAAAGAACCTTTAGAATAAAAAAACCACATCATTAAATGCCATATACTTTATGTCTCTGAGGCTTTTGAAGACCTTGTTTAACAATTTTACCTTAGATATCTAAAAAATAATATCTATCTGTAGACATAGGATATATATTCTTGTGCAAAAATTAGACCAGTACCTGATGTGACCATGATTTGTTCAACTAACACTTAGCTTGTATTACTTAAAAAGTTATAAGATCTTCTCAGTTTTGCTTTGGATGTAAAATTTTCCAAAGTAAAGTCTATGGTAGTAAAGTCCATCACAAAGAATACTGAAACTAGAGGTCATATCTAAGCTCTTTCCACAGTGTTATACAAATGGATTTACATCCTACCTGTAGACAGAAGGAGCCACATTTTTCCTATGTATTTAATATACACAAATATGAAGTAGTATGTAGAATTTTGATGTAATTTATGGAAGGCTAAGTTGCCACTCTAGAGGAAAATTTGGTTTTGAGGAACTATAAAAGGTTTAAAATATTTTCTAAGTATTTTCGGGGTCATGGGAGTGTATAAAGACAAGATCTTTTCTTACACAAAGTAAGAACAAAGATGTTTTTATTCCTATACTTGCTTAGGGAGACTAAATTTCTCATATTAAATTAAATATGAGCTGTTCCTTTTTATCTGAAGTTTTTGCACATTTAACCTTAAACTTTAAGTGTTCTTGCAAGACTCCTTGAGACTTTGAAGGAGTAGACTTTACTTAGCTGAACAGCACCCAGAATATGGGAACCAGAGTCAAGGAGCAAGAAAATGTATAAGCAGAGATCAAGCAAGAAAAAGCTGCGGGGGAAGATTCTGTTTATCCACGTCTACTGCTTGTAGTTAACTAGACATGGATTCAAACATAATCTTCTCCTTTCCATTGTCACATGATTAAAGCCTTTATGACTTCAACTGAAGACTAGTGAAGCAAATCTTGTGTCACCAGCACTGTCCCTGTGTTGGTTACATTTTTGTAAATGTGACTATATGGGAGGTGAGAACCTCGATTGAAAAACTATTTCCATCATGTTGTCTGTAGATTGATATATTGGGACTTCTCTTGATTAATTAGTGATGGGAGAGGGTACAGCCTCCTGAGTTCAGTGCCATCCATGGGCAGGTAATTGAAAAAGCAAGCAAAATTCTGTCTATTACTAATAAAGCTGCCATGAACATAGTTGAACAAATGTCCTTGTTGTATGGGGGAGCATCTTTCAGGTATATGCCCATGAGTGATATAGCTGAGTCTTGAAGTAGCACTATTTCCAATTTTCTGAGAAAGCAACAGATTAATTTCCAATGTGATTATATAAGTTTGCACTTCCATCAGCAATGGAGGAGTATCCCCCCTTTATCCACATTCTCACCAGCATGTGCTGTCACTTGAGTTTTTTATCTTCACCATTCTGACAGGTGTAAGATGCAATCTCAGAGTACTTTTGGTTTGTATTTCCCTGAAGACAAAGGATGGTCAACATTTCTTTAAGTGGTCTTCAGCCATTTAAGATTTCTTTTTTGAGGATTCTCTGTTTAGCTCTGCACCCCATTTCTTAATTGGGTTATTTTGTTTTTTGGTGCTTGATTTTTTTGAATTCTTTATATATTTTGGATATTAGCCCTTCATCAGACATATGAATGAAGAAGATGTTTTCCCAATCTGTAGAGTGTTCTGTTCACAGTGTCCTTTACCTTATATACGCTTTTCAGTTTCAAGAGGTCCAATTCATTAACTGTAGTTAATAAGTAGCTGTTGGTGTTTTGTTCAGGAAGTTGTCTCGTGTGTTAAGGAGTCAAGGCTCTTTCCTACTTTCTCTTTTAATAATTTTAGTGTATCTAGTGTTATGTTGAGGTCTTTAACACACTTAGACGAGCTTTGTATGGGGTGATAAATATGCATCTCTTTGCATTTTTCTACAGGTAGACATCCAGTTAGACCAACACCATTTGATATCTGGGAACAACATAGATGTCCCTCAACCTAAGAATGGATAAACTGTGCTACATTTACACAATGAAACACTAATCAGCTATTAAAAACAAGGAATAATGGAATTTTCAGGAAAATGGATGGAACTAAAAAATTATCATCCTGAGTGAGGTAACCTAAACCCAGAAAGACACACATGGTATGTACTTTTATTCCTTTTGGTCATGGTGTTTTACTGAAGCACTAGGAAGCAAACTTAGATGATCCCCAAACAACATTCTAGAAATTAAACTTCACTGGACTCTTGGGGTAAATGTAATTGATGTCTAAGCCTGTGTCACCAAGTATCCATAGTTCTTAGTTGTTGACTGTAGGATGGTAGGGAACCCTCACTATGTCTGGCAGGGCTACAAACAGATATTAGATGGGTCTATATAGAAGTAACTGCACATTTAAATTTGATTAATGAAAAAGAAGCCAAAGAGAGAGAGAGAGAGAGAGAGAGAGAGAGAGAGAGAGAGAGAGAGAAGGGGTGAGGGGCAACTACCATTTAAGGCATACACAAGCATCAGAAGCATTAAGAGCCTGAATAATGGCCTCTAAGAAAGATGCATCTACAATTGCCAGATGAATTTGATTTTGCTGTTGGTTAAGGTCAAGCAGAATGTCAGTCTTATGCCAATCAGAACTACAGGTATGGCCTGAAGGTCTAGTGGAATTATCTTCCCCTGAGGACTACTGCTCTGCACTTACTACTATTTATAAAATTATATCATTTAAATTTAGAACCAGTTTATACTTTTATTTTAAGTTTACGAGGAAATGTAACCTTTAATTTTTCAGCTGACTTTGAGAAATGAGAATCTCCAATGTAGTCAGTATAAACATGTATTTGTATATAATGGATGCACGTGTATGTGTGTGTACACGTATATATACTCTGACCAAGCATGCTTTCTAATAACAAAAGAAGTAATTAAATACAAATGGAAAAGGATACATATTTTTCACATAGTAACTAAAAAAGTCTTTGAAACAAACTTGTTTATAATATAATAGTTTCTTATACTTATGATATTTAATTTATATAAGAATCATTCACATACTATGGAATCATATGTTAGTGAGTTCATGTTGTAATGAAGTATAATTGGCTAAGAATATTATAAATAACAAGGAATCATATCATAGCTCTTGGGGCTTAAATATCCATGAATAGGTGCCCAACATTGGCGGTTCCTATAGAATACAGATTTCTGGATGTCACACCACTAACTTCTTATATAGTAGAAAAAGGTATATATTCTGGGGTAAACTTTATATCTATCATTATTTTTATTGGGACACTGTGTTTTTGATCCAAACACTTAGCCCAAAGTCTTCCATATTCTAACACCATAACTTTGGGTTTAGGATTTCTACATATGAATTTTAGAGGTACACACAATCCAGATTATTACAGTATCAATGATATATACAAGCAATAGCCTCCTACTCCCTGTCTTGGTTTATGTTAACGTTAACAAGTAAAGAAAAGCTTGTTCTAATGCAGTTACCTCTCAATAATTCTACTGTAAATAGAAAGTGTCACAAGGGAAATTTATTTAGTACAACTAACTATTGAACCTTTTGCTTTCACAACACACTACTCTTGAAACATCACTTATGCTCTCCTGTTTGGATGGGCACAGTGGGAACAGGGACAGACAGTGCAACTGTCCAACTTTGCTAAAGAGGATAGGGAAACATTTCAGTAGCCCAGAGAAAAGTCAAAATTCAAAGGACCGTGTACTTTCTGTGAAATGCCTGTTGGTTCACTACATTGTAAAATCTTGCAGGGACCCCTTATCTCTTATTATATTTGGGAAAGCATTCTATTTTTAGTGAAAATGTTTACAATATGTTTCTAAAGGAAACGAGTCGGGCATTGCTTATCTTTGTAGGTGAGTGTTAGGAAAAAAACAACCAAAACTTTTTTATTGAAAACATGGGGAAAATGTGCATAGAGAAAGACAAAATACAGTTCAATATGTAGGGGTAATGGCTTACAGAGAGATTCACATGATGACAGACTCTCTTTACGGTCTCTCTTTTAGATGCTTTCCTAGATCTTAGCACATTTTATAGACCCCGAAGTCCTAATGTGAGGACATCTGTTTTACAGCCAATGAATCAAACAAATGATTCCCAGAAGGCTCTAAAATCTCAGAGTTTGCCTTGCAATTTGTATCAAATGAATTTAAGTAGATGTGCTATCTAAATGTGAGACTCCAAAACGAAGGCATGAAATGACTGCACATGCCTCTAGGAGGAGCTTTGCTGTCTTGGCCTCTAACCTGCTGCTCTCTTCCTAGCCAAGCCAATCAGACATATTTTGACAACTGCGAAAAGTAGACTTGCTTCAGAGTAAACTGACTGAGTAGCCTAAGTTTAAATGTTACCTCATAATAATTTCACAAGAAATTGGTTAGATCAATGAGCAGCAACTGCTTCTGTAATGGGCCAATAATTATGTTCACTCACAGAAGCAATGTGATGTCTTTGACAAGTATTCTACCATCTCCTCTGCTTGGTAAGCATCCATAGACAATACACAGATAAATGGGGCCATTTTCCAATAAAATTTCAATTAGAAAACATGTAATATCCTGGAGTTAGCTTACAATTTGTAGTATGGAGACAGTCCAGTTTCAAGTATAGTTTTTATACATAAGTCAACAGATTCAACATAATTTGGAAAATAGTTGTAATAATATGAATAATAATAATAAAATCTACAGCAAGGAAAATATTTTACTTATTCTAATGTCAAAATCTATTTCTGTAAATAACCCATCTCATTTACATGCAGGGACTCAGAAGTCATGGCCTAGAAAGAAAGAGAATTAAAAGAAATGGCAACAGTTACACCGTGAATTATAACTTGATATAAAGATTTTAGTTTCGTGAACTATTATAGTTATATCATTGTACATAAATCATAAATTTTCTCTGTGTGTTTCAAATTCAGAGGAAGTCCTAGCAATGTTTAAGCATTTTCTAGGTATTTTAAGAAAAATACATAACTCAAAATTATCTGGCCATTCTGTGGCCTATTATTTCATGAAATACTCCATAATTACAATTTTGGTGATTATTGCCTATTGTTGAGGAGTGAGTGCAAGGTGTAGCTTACCAGAAACTCTGAGAAATCTGTAAAGCACGTTGACCTTCAACTCTCTTAACTTCTTCCTCCTTATAAACATAGATTTCTGTTCCCACAGAAAATGAATTTAAGTTCAGCATCTAAAGTCAGGCATTCTTGTGTGTGAATTTAGACAAGAAGTTTTGGTTTATCTCCCTCAATCTTCTTGAGTGAGAGCTGGTAATAACAAGTGCTCCAGCTATGTTTCCAATGATAGGATAAAGGCCAAATCCAACATCAACCGGGGGAGGCCAGCATTCATAGGCCTTACATATTTGAGTTCACAAACTATTGCGGCAGAAACTTGGAGTCAGGAAGCACAGCAGACGCTTTGCAGGAGTGATGTGTATAGATGTGCTCTGCATGGCTTGCTCCAGTTGCCTTGTTTTTTTTATACTATATAGGAACAGCCGCCCAACATGACACTTCCACCAGCAGGCTGTGCATTCATATGATTAGCAACAGAAATGTTTCAGCGACTTACCTTCAAGCAATCTAATAGAGGTATGAGATTCTGATTTCTAGATGACTTTACCAAACATCAAGTTCAGAAAGAAAGAAAAAAAAACAACAACAACAACAACTCAGGGCCAATGAGGATCCATGCTTCTTTGTTTTCTTAGAAGAATGAACTTTGGCACTCTTTAAAGTTCTTTACTAGTACCAGCAACTTAACATTCAGAAAATATTTGATATTAGCATTCATGTTAAAACACCTAGTTTATATAATATTGGAATACACACACACACACACACACACTGGTTCTAATCTCCAGATAAAAGTATCCTATGAAAATATTCTGAGCACAATTGGAAAATTTATTTATTAATTTAAAATATTATTTTTTATCTTATTGTTCTTTGATAGGAAGTAGGTGGGACATTTGGAAGGAGCATTTGCGATTATGTCTCACACGGTCATTGTATCTAAACTTAAAAGTGAAGAAATGGAAGCTTTGAATATTGCCGTAATTGTGGTAGAAATCACAGAGGTCTGGGGCGTATGCCATTAGTACTGTAGAAATAGGCATGCAATAGGTGTGGTGTATAAATGTAACGACTCTTACTACTGGTTTAGTTGTGAGGTGTAAGAGAATAATAATGGATGGGCTTGCTGGTGTTTCAGTGAGGAGTAATGGTCAAATGGAACTGGCATAAACTGGTATGGCACAGATAATATGGGGAAACAGTATATAAGCTAGGAAGAAAGAAATCAGCTTGGCTTCATGTATATTTATATTTCAACTTGATTAGGATGTCCTTTCCAGTTCGAGGGTTAAAGCTCAGTCCAGAAATAGTTGCCGTTCTGTATCTCAATGTTGAAATTCACTTCAGATGAAAAAAAAAAAAAAAAAAAACTCTCAATGTTTTCAGAAAACTTTTTTCCTGACCATATTCCATAAACAAAGTATTATAACAACAAGGAATTATGGACTATTTATATTTATTTAAGAATAGTGACAAATAAATAGTAATAAATGATGAGTAATTAATAACCATATGTGGTCCACTTTATATAAAACTACACCACAGGACTTGTATGTAGGTTAGTTATAAGAAATATTATGCTATTTAGTAGATTAAGTATGTATGCATTCTATGATCTTGTGGTGGGAGTAGCAGGAAGTAATATAGGGAAAAATGCTGTACAGATAGAATGAGAGTTGTACCTGTGTCTAAAGCATGTACAGAAGTGATTAAAATAGAATACTAATTCTATGTAACAGGGAATATCTAATCTGGGAGGATCAAGTTCACTTAGTTTATAGGAGCATCTGAGTTAGGCATACAGGAAAAAAATACATTATTTTAGTAGATAGTAGACTCAACTGTAAGCTCATATTTTCTACACATACTTTATTTAGGGTTCTTAAACACTTTAACCTCACTTCTAACCCACCAACTGGAGGAAGAGGAGAAAGACTGTTAATAGGAAAAAGGGGCCGTGGACCTGTTTAGACACAGTTCCTTGGGACGATAGCACAATTCAATGTCATAATACCAGCAGTCCAATCCAACAGCCAACAACAAACTGTTACATGAATCCATAGTGATGCCACAATCCAGCACAAACTGCAAGGTTCTGCAGAATCTGCACGAATCAGTTGGAGTGGCCAGGATCAGTCAGAGTACAATGAGAACTTCTCTGGAATGTTTCTAGCTGTGAAGTGAGGACCAGCAAAGACCAGTGAAGATCAGGGAAGAGCAGCAGAGATTGCACAGCAGGGCAGCAATGCAAAGGCCTTCTCACACTGTCTTTGAAACTCTGTTTATGCCCTTCCAACATCACTGGGCCTTCTCACTTGTCTGCTCCCAGGAAGAACATCACATGCCTTCTCACAGGATCTCTTCCAGAAAACCATTACTTGACCCAACTAAATCTTCCAAGAAACCAGAATCTTCCACTTCACTCTACTGAGTGAGAGTTTCAGCCTGTTCTTCCTATTATTCTGCCCTACAGTTATGACTTTCTTATCACCACCATTTGGAAGCAAGTTGCCTTTAGTGCAGCTCTTACCAGCTCCTTATTGGATCTACATCAGTGGCTCCCTCTGGCTGGTGTGTGAACAAGGGCCTGCATGTACCTATTTAAAGCTAAAAAGGGGATCTGGTTGCTTATAGATATTAGGAACTTATGAGCCTACATATATAAATCATATCTTGAGAGTTAATAGGACTACCTGTGCAAAGTGTGGACACAGAACAGATCTTAAAGGCAGACCTCTAATAGATATTCAGAGAGTGTCTTCATTTGGGTTTTATTGCTGTGCCATAAACCCCATGCCAACTCTTATAAAGGAAACCATTTAATTGTGGCTAGCTTATAGTTTCAGAGTTATCATGGCAGCAAACATGGTGGTGTGTAGGCCGACTTGGTGCTAGGGAAGGGGCTGAGAGTTTTACATCTAGATCCCCAGGAGGCAGAAGGAGACTGTGTGTCACATTGGGAGTAGCCCGAGCATGTAAAAATCCCAAAGTTCACCTCCACAGTGAAATACGTCCTCCCAAAAAAGCCATCCCTTAGCCAACAAGGCCACATCTCTTAATATTACCACCTCCTGTGGCCAAACATTCAGACACATGAACCTTTAGGCCTATTCCTATGCACACACCACAGAGAGTGATGAGGTGACTAATGTAAAAACACAGAAGAGAATAATGGATGAAAAGATGTGGAACTAGAAAAAAAAAATGAAGTTCTGGAGTTTAAAAAAAAAGTAGTATCAAACTGGGAAGGGGATATGAATTTATTAAGAATAAAATGAATAAATAATTTAGAAAATATGGGACCGTGACAAAAACTATGAATTTATTTGATATTTAGTTATTTAGATTTTAATGTTTGAGGTTAATTTCTGTAAAACCGTGTATTCAAATTAACAGCAGCAATAAAAACAGACATCAAACTTGATGACAAGAAATAAGTATAACAAAATTATTTATTATTGATAAAACCGCATATGAAGAGATCCTCTGCTCTCATCCTTAAAGAAAGAAAATGTTAATGTGGCTGCGATCTTTTACTTTGTATTTGTGATGCTAATAAGAATTATAATCTGGTATCATTTGAAATGATGCTAACAGGCAGGAAAATGGAAACATTTCACCCCCATAGTGAATTTAAACCTCAAGCAGGCTTTCTGGAAAACAGCCCTGAGAAATCAATGAAATTAGATATGCATAAATCCAGCACCAACCCAGATATTCCCCTACTTACGAATTTGTGAGCTGGAGACAAACACATGCACAGATCTACAGGGTGTCAAGTACAAGGTGTTCGTTGAAGCATTGTTTCACACAAGCAAAGAACTGAGGCCAACCTAGCTGTCTTGAGAGGGTATTAAATAAAATACGGTATATTCATTATATGTAGTGCAATGCAGTAGAAATAATGAGTCAAAGTTATACATAGTAAATGAATTAAAATAAACGATGGTGCTCAGTGAAAACCTATGAAACCTGGGTCAGTGTTAATTTTCAGATGAAGTGTGAGCCAGAAGACTGTATTATGTGTTCTAAGTATACACTGGCTTCAGATCACATGTTAAACACTTTCTGATGGTCTTCTCTGCATGGATAAGATGCATAGATGGGGAAGGATTTATTCTTTATAAAATACAAAGAAGAAATTAACCAGGCAGAGATAATGTCTATTACTTATAGGAATTTAAAGCGGGTAAAGTTACTGATGTATGTAGGGAATTTTTAAGTATATTCTCATAGCCTTCATTCAGAGCCTTTATAATGTCTTTCTTTTTTTAAATCTTAGCAAAAAATGTTTATTTCTTGTAAACAGTTTTACTGTATTAGAGTTGAAATCTTTCTTTTTATTTAGACAAAAAAAGGGTATATAGAGACAGCATAAGTATTATTGATAATTGAGTCTTACTCTTCTTTTTTCATTATTTAAACATTTTTTAGTTTGTAAATATATCTTTATATTATTACATATATATACAATAAAATGCCTATAGCAAAAAGAACCATGACACAATCAGGAATTATGTAAATATTATATTCTTAGTGTTTTGGCTGTATGTATTTGACAGCCTTGCAGAAGGTATATTTCCTATCTTGGAGAGTCTAAAATTCTGAATGTAAATTAATCTCTATCACATCTTGTCATTATCAACTTAAAACATCTATCTAGACTTAGGCATGTCTTAACTCCTAAACAACTAAGCATCATTGTAAAACTAAGCTACCTTGTCTTCAAATCCATCAGATACTTGAGACGAAATAACCTTGATTACCTGAGTATGTTGGGAGTGCAGGTTAGTAGCTTTCCAAATGAGAGGATGACAAAGATAGTTTACTACCTGAGTAGTCACCCAAGACTCTTTATAACATTGGAGCATCTTCTTCAGTCTTCTGGCCCAATATATCTGACAGACGTATTTGTGAGACAGGAACTAATGAGGAACTTGCTTACCCTGTCTTGGCAGAGTTTGGTCGTCAACTCTGCCTGCATCCGAACTTGCCCTTATTTGGCAGAATTCTGTCTCTGTAGAAATGAGGACATTTTGCTCAGTGGCTTTTTTTTTTTTTTTGACACATTTGAAGCAATCTCCATTAGGAAGTTCTTTGATGCTCATCATCCTATCTGAGGTAGGCTGGGTTTTGCCAGGCATTAACCTGTCTCATTGTCATTGAATCTTTCTAAAAAAGAAAATTTGTGAATCTCACTTTTTTATTGGTAAAGGATTTTTCTTTTCAGCAGGCAACAAAAATACTTTCAGTCATACCTATGTTGACCTTTGTTTATTCTCTCATCATTAAACAGTGGCTTACCTTCTCCAAGTAAAGCTTTTCCTACTAGCATCCCTTAGTGCAGGTGAATTGGAGCTGACTTGAAATGATGAGATGGGAAGAGCATCTCTGTGTTTTTTTTTTTTCAAATTACCACTCTTACATTATCTTATTTTGTCTGTATGTGTGAATATATATTCTATTCTTTAAAAATAATGTATATGAGTAATTTAGAAACCTAAAATTCTGTAGATGAATATACAAACCTATAGCATAGTCCCATGCAAGCTCTTAAGATTCTACCACCTGATACCTCTCTCACCAAAGTTTATTAATATATTAATACTTTATAATAGTAGGTATATAAGAATTAATAATAATTAATTTTAACTAATACTTTATAATTCCATTGTGCAGTAAACTCAGTAAGACAATGGGGGAAGTGTATATTTTCAAAACACCAACCAAATCATAAGACCACCATGTAACAGTCCTTTCCAAGTGACCTCTGAAAGGTCCTGCTCTAAGCACACTTGATTTAAGTGTTCTGAAATGCCACTCCCTTCCATTGGCCCTCTCTCTTAGCTTTGCCACTGTCAAGGGGGGATTTACTTTGAATGTCTCTACAAGTTGATTGATTAATACAGCAATATAGTCTAGGCCAAAAACTGCCAGAGAGTCTGATGTATTGATTGCACTATCAACTGAAACACTGAAAAAAAAAAAAACATTATGTAGAGAAAGAGTCCAGTTTTTTGTTGTTTATAAATCTGAAAGCATATTACTGTGAAGGCAATGAATGTGGGCTGATCTCTTCCTTGAACTTGCATGACGAATTTTAAAGGTGTCTAAAGGAGTGATACAGTTAAGAAAATATTCAATATTATCAAGTACTGCAAGGCACTGGCAGAAACATCTTCAATCATTTCTAAAGACAGATTATTACCTGACTTACCTTCCAACAAACTGAAAGCAAAAATCTAAAAATCCACCCTGAGAATCTGGCTTTAGCACCGTACTTATCCCTGTTAATTAAAAAAAATAAGCTTACTTTAGCTGGTTATATTTATTCAAATACTCAAGTCTGTGATATGTGCCTACAAATTCACAGAACATCGGCACTTTATAAGCAAAGCAGGTTTATTTTCATCTTTATCCTGATGTCTAAAAGGCCCAAAGAGAATTGGTATGGGAGCCCAAAAATATTCTCCACTTCCTATTACCTACCATCCATTACTGATTGTATTACAATACAGTAGAGAAGTAGAAAGGGATTCAGCTATGTTTAGGAGGAACGGGACATCTCTTCCCAAGAAGAAGCCGAGCCATTTGAAGTGGATTTACAATAAATAGTTCTTTCAGGAAGTTGTCCAGTTCTCTGAGCTCTGATCCTGTCTTAATGATACAATGTTAATCCATTCATGAAGGCAGTTATCCTAGTTCTTACATTAACCCCTATTGAAATCAGTTCTTTGTCAGTCCTACAACACTGGAGAAAAAACTACAGTTCATGCATATCTGGGGAACAAGTCATAAGCAAATCACAGTACATCCTAACTTTAACGGGCAAAATCAGTCATGTGGAAGGTACTTAAACATTTCTTCAATGTCATCATTTATTAGACGAGTACATAGTATCTGAATCCATATTTATTCTTCATGTTTTAGAAACAAATACCCACAAAACTGCCTTATTTTCTATAGATTCTACTTATTTCATCAAAATACCATTCCAGCTATGCTCAGTTAACAGTAATTTAAAATAAAATTAGAAAACACTATGATGATTTTCCAGTCTTTCCTTAGCAAAGAACTTAATGTATACTATGACCCAGTATGTTTTCTTCCTTTTGGTTGTAGTATACATATGGAGTACTACTGCATAAATAAACACTACAAAATCCAGAATTAACAATGAAAAATACAGAAAAATATTAGGTGTGTCAGGGGACCAGAAAGTCTGCAGACTGCTTATTTCATTCCCTATTTCTATCTGAATATATAGAACTTCCAGGCCATTACAGAGCAGACTTCGTATATCATTCCATATTTATTATAACACATTACTGGACCCTTCACATTCTAAAATGCTTTTTACGTTCACATAACTAAACTACTATGGGAAAATCATGATTTAGATAGAATATTAAAAAATAGAACAAGTTTTTATACAACTAATCAAGTCACAATCCCTTTTGATAGATGTGTTTATTTTACTTGATGTGTTTAAAATGTTTGTCTGAATGTATGTATTTGTACTAATTCCATGTCTGGTACCCATGGAGGCAAGAAGATGGCATCAGATCCTTGGGAACTATAGTTTCAGTCAGTTTGAGCTACCACAGGTATACTGGGAATAAAAACAAAACAAGATCCTCTATAACGGCAAGTTTCCTTAACTCTTGAGCTATCCCCACAGCATACACAATGTTTTGTAAAACACACACACACACACACACACACACACACACACACACACACACATCTCAGGCTAACACAAATAAATGGTATTTTTTTTCAGTAAGGTGTTTTTCTTTCCCATCATTGCTCAGTGATCCTCTTTACACACAAATTGAATTTACAACAGGCTGTTGCCTACTATTGGTCTTAAAGTTAGGTGCCTCTTACTTCCTTTACCCTAGTAAGAGTACTGAAGGAGCAAGGAACAGCCTTCAGATCCACAACAGATTAGCAGTAAGCTCATGCCTACAGGATGTTATCTGTGTGTGTTTTCTTGCACATGTATTTTTATAGAAGTCTTCATAACTGCATGGGATATAAACTTGAATTGCATGACTTTAACTTCTGGTTTGGACAAAGTACAGTCTTGCTAAGTATTTTCCAATAAAATAAATTACAAATAAAATTTAGGATCTGAAACCAGAAGAAATATATTTTTGTTATAATAATTCATAAGACAAGAAGTTCTAAATCAAGGTGTCAGAAGGACCATACTTCATCTGATGCCTTTAGGGGAAAATCTGTTCTTTGCTTCTTCCAACTCCTAATGTCTTTCCTGACATGTGACTCACATCTCTGCCATCGTGGCCACTGTCTTTTTCTTTTCTTGTGTGTCTTTTCTGTCTTATATATCCTTCATAATTTCTCCTCTAGGAAAACTTTCCCTAACATCTAGGATAATTTACTTACGATATAAGGAGGTGATTGTGTCTGATAAGACCCATACTTTAAATCATCTCACCAAGGTGAGGATGAAACTTTGGACAGCCTATAATGGGGCAAAATTCTTCTCCATCTATGGATCTGTGAATTGAAAACATAAAATCCATATTTCCAATTATAACTCTGAAATAGACAACCCATTCCTAAAGTTAACAATGAAAAGAAATTAAGGGACCACCTTCCCCACTCATGCTTGATAGTCAACAGAGGAATTTCTATCAGGCTTCAAGGATAATAACATTTTGTCGGGACTAATTTTTCTGTCTATGTTCGAGGCATAGACAACCTCTGTAGATATGGAAGCACTCCTTTTGTCAGTTATTATTTCTTTTACTTTTAACTTGTAGCCAGCAGACATCTTATCCCTCACTAGGACAGGAGAGATGCCCATGTGATAGCTTCTTCATCTCATCCAATTCCCTCCAAGATGGCAGTGTTTTTGCTGAAATGAAAGGGCTTAGAGGTTCCAATGACAGTCAATCATGTAGGGAATTCAGGGCAGGAACTCAAGCAAGGAAGGATCTTGAAGATAGGAATGGAAGCAGAGACCACGGCTGAACACTGTTGATTGCCTTGCTTCCCAAGGTTTGTTCAGCTTAGTTTCTTGTTCAAACCAGGGCTGCCCATACAAGAATGGCACCACCCATAAGGAGACAGGGCCTTCCACATTAATCAATAAGCAAGAAAAATTCCTATATATTTGCCTACAGGTCAGTTTTATACAGGTGTTTCTTAATTGAGGGTCGCTCTATCCAGATTACCTTAGCTTGTGTAAAGTTGACATAAAGAATAACAGCCCAAGTAAATGCAATGCAGGAATGCAAACATCTTTCTCATTGGGAGCATAGCTAATAAACATTTTTTCAACAAATGTCCTATAATTATATGTATTCTTATAAAAATACACATTTTGTCCTATTTGTATTTTCTAGTAAGGGCATGCATATGTCAGTGGCTATTGCTGTGAGTATATGTTTATGAGGGAGAAATATGTCATGCTTCCTGTCTATAGTTTTAAGTGTTTGAGGCAAAATGCTCAGGGATAACTGAAGAATTCGATACAAGATGCAATTTTAGTCCTTTTTTTTTTTAATTATTGTACTCATTACCTACTTGTCTCTTTATGTGAAGCAACATGCATTTGTTGTTATCTAAGTTATTTTTCCTGTGGCTGTTTCTGTCACACAGTACTAGAGTTACAACTATGCACAGCCATGTCTAGATTTTGGTATTGATGCTGGAGATTTGAACTCAGATATTTATTATTTCACAGCAAGTGCTGATATCTAGTGCTTGCGAGCCCTCAAAATAATTTTTATTTGAACATCATGAAGATTAGGATACGACTAAGTTATACTTAAAAGTTATTATTTCTCCAGCTTATTTTGGTGTCTTCTCCAAGTTTGTGTTCCTTTTGGTGCTCTCTTAGCTATGAGTTCACATTAGCAGATATTTAAAGTATGATGTGTATCCATTTACTACATAGTATATGTATGGCCTTCTGAAAATTATGAACTATGCTTATTGGAAAATTTAAAAAACAAATACATTTAAAATGTATATATATATAGAAATGTATAGAATAATATGAACTAAAGAGGTTAAAAAACAGAAAGGGGTATTTTATGGGAAAGGTCAGTTTTGAAAAATCAAGATCATTACTTTGAATTCAATAACACAGATATTTTTATCTATGTTTCCATGTTTTGTCTCACATTTTATTAACAAATCTTTTGCCTGTTTGATCCTTACAAATATGAGACAGCCTTTGTAGGTTATCAGTTCACTGTAGCTTTATAGATTGAATAAATATGGTTGAATAAATATGGAGTCTTTCTAAATGCCAAGTAAATATGTAAGTAAATATAGTGACAGTCTTGTAAAAATAAAAGTCCAATAAGTGAATTTAAACTCATGTCCAAGTGGATCAAAGACCTCAACATGAAACCAGAGACACTAAATCGGTTAGAAGAAAAAGTGGGGAAGAGCCTGGAACACATTGGCACAGGAGACAATTTCCTGAACAGAACACCAACAGCCCAAGCCTTAAGGTCAACAATTAATAAGTGGGACCTCCTGAGGCTGAGAAGCTTCTGTAAGGCAGGAGACACTGTCAACAGAACAATGCAACAGACTATAGACTGGGAAAACATCTTCACCAACCCTACATCTGACAACGGTCTAATATCCAAAATATATAAAGAGCTCAAGAAATTAAACACTACCAAACCAAATAACCCAATTGAGAAATGGGGCTCAGAACTAAACAGAGAATTCTCAACAGAGGAATATCAAATGACTGAGAAACACTTAAAGAAATGCTCAACCTCCTTAGTCATCAGGGAAATGCAAATCAAAAAAACCCTGAGATTCCATCTTACACCTATCAGAATGGCTAAGATTAAAAACTCAAGTGACACCACATGCTGGCAAAGATGTGGAAAGAGAGGAACACTCCTTCATTGCTGGCGGGAATGCAAACTAGTACAGCCACTTTGGAAATCTATCTGGTGCTATCTCAGACAACTGGGAATAGAGCTTCCTCAAGACCCAGCTATTCCACTCTTTGGAATATACCCAGAAGATGCTCCAGCATACTACAAGAACATTTGTTCAACCATGTTCATAGCAGCCTTATTTATAATAGACAGAACCTAGAAACACCCTAAGTGTCCCTCATGAGAATAATGTATAAAGAAAATGTGGTACATTTACACTATGGAATACTACCCAGCTATTAAAAACAAGGAATTCCCGAAATTTGGGGACAAATGGATTGAACTAGAAATGATCATAATGAGTGAGTTATATCTGGACACTAGCCCAAGGGGCATGTCCCATGAAACTCTTCACTTACCAGGAAAGTAGGTCAGAGGGGAGTACATCCTATTGGGACTCTAGGTAAAAGAAGCATGGTACGATCAGGAAAGAAAAGGATCAGAGGGTCCTAGAAACCTCCAAGAAGAACATTAAGATGGGCAGATCTGGGCCCAGGGGTCCTGTTCAAACTATGGCACCAGCCAAGGACAACACGTGCAGTAAACTTCGAACCCTCACCCAGATCTAGCCAATAGACAGGGCATTCTCCACAGTTGAGTGAAGAGTGAGATCTGACTTTCACACGAACTCTGGTGCCCCATATTTGACCATGTCCCCTTGATGGGGAGGCCTGGTGGCACTCAGAGGAAGGACAGCAGGCTACCAAGAGGAGACTTGATACCCTATGAGCATATACAGAGGGAGATGGTCCCCCTCAGTCAGAGTCATAAGGAAGGGGAGTAAGGGGAAAATGGGAGGGAGGGAAGAATGGGAGGATACAAGGGATGGGATAACCATTGAGATGTAACAAGAATAAATGAATAAAAAAATTTTTAAAAACTATCAAAGGAAAAAAGTAATATGAATAAATTAATAAAATATATATATATATATATATTTTAATTTTTTTTATTAATTTATTCTTGTTACATCTCAATGTTTATCCCATCCCTTGTATCCTCCCATTCCTCCCCCCCCCCCATTTTCCCATTATTCCCCTCCCCTATGACTGTTCTTGAGGGGGATTACATCCCCCTATATATTCTCATAGGGTATCAAGTCTCTTCTTGGCTACTTGCTGTCCTTCCTCTGAGTGCCACCAGGTCTCCCCCTCCAGGGGACATGGTCAAATGTGAGGCACCAGAGTACGTGAGAAAGTCGTATCACACTCTCCACTCAACTGTGGAGAATATTCTGACCATTGGACCCTTATTTGTCACCTTGCACAAAACTCAAATCCAAGTGGATTAAAGACCTCAACATAAAACCAGAGACACTAAGCCACTTAGAAGAAAAAGTGGGAAAGAGCCTGGAACATATTGGCACAGGAGACAACTTCCTGAACAGAACACCAACGGCCCAGGCCTTAATGTCAACCATTAATAAATGGGACCTCATGAGGCTGAGAAGCTTCTGTAAGGCAGGAGACACTGTCAAGAGAACAAAGCGACAGCCTACAGACTGGGAAAAAATCTTCACCAACCCTACATCTGATAAAATATATTTTTAAAAGAATGGCTAAGATAAAAAAACTCAAGTGACACCTCATGCTGGCGAGGATGTGGAAATAAGGAATACTCTTTTGTTGCTGGTGGGAATGGAAACTTATACAACCACTTTGGAAATCTATCTGGTGCTATCTCAGAAAACTGGGTATAGGGCTTCCTCAAGACGCAGCTATTCCACTCCTTGGAATATACCCAGAAATGCTCCACCACACAACAAAAACATATGCTCAACCATGTTCAAAGCAGCCTTATTCATAATAGCCAGAACCTGGATACAGCCTAAATGTCCCTCAGTTGAAGAAAGGATAAAGAAATTGTGGTACATTTACACTATGGAATACTACTCAACTATTAAAAACAAGGATTTCCCAAAATTTGTGGACAAATGGATGGGACTAGAAATGATCATAATGAGTGAGTTAACCCAGAAACATAAAGACTCACATGGTGTATTCTCACATATAATTGAGACTAGCCCAAAAGGCACGTCCCACAAAAGGAGATGGGGATAGATGTGAGGACATCCTAATGAGACTCTAGGTATGAGAAATATAGGAGATGGGGAAATAGAAGGACCCAGAGGTTCCTAGAAACCTACAAGAAGAACATTGTGATGGGTGGATTGAGGCCCAAGAGGGTCTGCTCAAACTATTGCTCTAACCAAGGACAATACAATAGTAAACATCGAACCCCTACTCTGATCTACCCAATGTACAGGACATTCTCCACAGTTTTGTACAGAGTAGGGAATGATGTTGACATGAACTCTGAAGCTCCATATTTGACCACCTCCCCTTGGTGGTGAGTCCTGGTTTCACTCAAAGAAAGAATAAGCAGGCTACCAAGATGAGACTTGATAGCCTATGACCATATAGTGTGGGAAGAGTTCCTCCTTGGTCTTAGGCTTAGGGGAGAGGAATAGGGTGAAAGCGGGAGGGAGGTCGGAATGGAAGGATACAAGTGATGGGATAACAAATGAGTTGTAATCTGAATAAATTAATAAAAATTTTAAAAAAAAGAAGTATAAACAAAAAAAAAAAAAAAAAGTGGGAATCAACAAACTGAATATCATGGGCTTTTTAAAAAATTTAATGACTAAAGACCCACGATACCAAAGAGTATAATAATGTAATATTATTTGTCAACATGTGTAAGGTAGTGTTATGCTGGAATGGCGCCATTTTTCACTGGGAAGAAACAGTGTAAAGAGCTCAATAAAAGCCCCTGAGTGAATTATGAGGGCAATTTATGATCGAACCAGAAAATGCTCTCCCAAAATGCTGTAGATCACCATGCCATGCTGTCTGTTTTAAACCCTATTATTAATAAACCTTATTTTTCACTGATTGAAGGAATTAATGATCAGATTTTACCGATTGAAAAATAGGATTGAGTACTTAAATATAGTACATTCCCTGGATTATTAATATTTCCTTGGTATTCAGCTTATCCTTGTTAAAGAGACAATAAATATGATTAAGAATAGCATTTAGTTTTAAATTTTGAGAATCAAGTTTTTGAGTGATAAATATAAATGAACGAATGAATATCTAGATTCTAGAGTAGAGATTTCCTTCCAGGAAGGGCATCTGAGAACTATACAAACTCTTTGTCAACTAGTCTTGTCATCATTTTTCTACAGGAACTATAGGTTATTTCATGAAATAATTAGAATAGATTTCTCTATGTTCATAAAAGAATGAAACCCCTTAAATAACATTGCCACTTCATTCCTAGAAGTGAGCATGTATCTCCCAATTGTATGTGTTCAAATATGGTACTAGTCACCTGGACTGAAGATAACACACTCATAGACTAATGAGGTTTTCAGATCTGATACATTATACTAATAGTCCCAGGTTTGCATGAAGGCAATAAAGTCTATTTTAAGAAATAGGCATATTACCAGGCTAAATCACTGCTCCAATATGCCTGTGGCTCACATTCCATTACAATCCTCAATAGGTTGATCCTAACCATCCTCATTATATGTCAGGCAGATTTTGATGCCAATGACATCAGGCCAAAAAAGTTGGCAGGTCAGTCTAGTTCATGACAGTACATTTGAAAAGGCCACATTTACCTTGTTTTTTTTCTGACCTCATGATCCCAATCCTGCAAGGCCTAGTGCCATTTTGCTCATTCATAAACATAATGCCTCCTCCCCTCACCTTACATCCACCCAGCAGATGCTGTACAAGATAAGCCAGGATGTTGCTTTCAAAAGCCAAGTAGTTAGACTTTATTTTTACCTCATCAACAAGCCTGAAGCAGATGCATAGGCTGAACTTTTCTGTAACACTGAGGCCATAGCTCGTAAAGTATGATCTAAAATGTCAAAAATGTAAAAAAAAAATATATACTATTTATAAGAAGTGCTATGATTTTGGAACATGTGATGATTTAATTGTAAAATTCCTATTGGATTCAGTATTTTTTTTTTTTTTATATCTAGTGTCTTCCTGTTATACAAACAGCCCTCCAAAATGGTATTTCCCAATACTTGGTTAAGTCACAAACATGACAGTCAGCCTCCACTTAAATGTGATAAGGCATTCTACTGTGAGGCTTGCAAAATATCTTTTCTAAGAGATAAATAAGGATTACCAAGCAGGTAAAGACTATGAGCCAACTCTTTGATCTCTCAGCAACATACTTGCATTTCAGCCCTGGTTTTTTATTTCTTTCTTTTTTCTTTCATTCATTCATTCATTCTTTCTTTCTTTCCTAGTCAAAAGATAGAAACTGTGTGCTACTGAACTAAGTCTGGCCTACCTGTTGATAAACTGAGGCTTCCAGGAGCATGCATTCATTACCATAATGTTTTTCCTTTATGATGAACACACTTAATAGGGCTTACATGCATTGATTTCACTGGCAAATAATCATTCACGGTATTGATTTTGTGGCTTACATGTTCCGACCATTATCCCTGGAAAAATGAACAGTATTGATAGTTATCTGTCAGCCCAAGAACATGTAAGTTTCACTCTGTCAAATACACACTCAATCCATTCTGAAATAATTGCCAAGCTTAGAACTCCTTCAGGTAGAAACTCTGAGAAACTCATTTGAAAGAAAAAATGAGTAATGGGATCTTTTTGCATAAGTACAAATTGCTCTGCATGTTGCCATCTTGCTGGCATGTGGCAATTTACAGCTTTGTTTTTAAGAATGATCACAGGAACTAATGAGCAGGAAATTGTTTCCCAAAACTGGTCAGTAAGCATTGTTTCCACTTTGATTTTCCATGGTAATGAGGAACATAACTTTTAATCATAGATTTTCCAGCCAGTCATATTGACAAGCATACTGTGTGAGTTCAGTTGTGCAAAACAGAATGTGTAGGCTGCTCTATATATGCTAACAAGGAAGCACAAGAAACACGAACATGATGAAAATACAAAAGGAGACAGAACCAAGTGCAACCATAAATGCAAAAACGTCTCGGTATAAATCTTGAGCTGAGGACCTGTAGAGCAGCACAAAGAGATATAAGAGAAAGCAAAGGATAGTGTGTGCCAGTCAGGAGTTTAGAGGCATTAGTCTTTTCAGCAATCCCAGTTACCTCTGACATCTGTAGAATTATAATTCTTTGCAAAGTGATTTAGAATTTTCATAACATCTCCTTGTAAGAAGAAAGCTAATGTAACACTACAGTCCTATTACTGGAAATCCACCCAAAAACTGTTGATGACAATGTACACTCATGATATTGTTTGAAAACCAGAGTGTTTACTGTACACCATATTGGATGAAAGCTAATTGGAAAGCATCTTTTCAAGTGACTGATAAAATATGCCAACAGAAAATGAAGGAGGTAAAACAAGAAGAGAAATTCCTGGAAGCAAAGCATCAGGCCTATTGTCCCGGGGCTGAAAAGGTGAGAGATGGCTCTGCACTGTATGTCAAAAGCACAATGCAAGTGGGAGGTAGAGATGGGTTTAGAGCCTCAACTATAGTATCCTACTTCAGGACTAATTACTAAGGGCAATTACTAATTACTAAGCATAAGGTGGCAAAAATTTTGGAATATTTGAAACATTCTGTAGGGCTTTTATACTTCTTCAGGACTCTTATATTGCTTTCTCAGATTTATTGCTGGCTCTATTCATTGCCCTTCTGATGTGAATATATACTCGGTTGTAATGCGGAAGCCACTGCTGGCTTTCTCTTATGGAAGTCTTTGTTTATGTACAATCTTTATTCAGGAGTTATATATAAAAGAATAAATAAAATGTTAAGTGGAATAAACCTCTAAGGCATCACATAATGAATACAACACTTCATAGAGGTGTCACTGCTTGTATTAACCACTTGCACACACATTTTAAAATTGTTCCATCCTATTCTGTAGAAATAATTCACTAAAAACAAAAAATCTTACCTAAGGATGCCTGCTAGGTACAACCTTGTGCTGAATATTATATGCATGTGATTGGATAAGGATATTGTGTTTAAGTGCATTAAGCTTCACTCATAATCTATAATATTAATGAATATAACCAGCATGGATTGCAAGGAGTAAACAAGATCTATGGCACTCCAGGAAGTAGCAGCACTTCATCAGTACCAGTGATTGCTGCCTGTAGAAGCTATTGGTAATAACATCCGTTTTGGGAGGTGACACATATAGAGATATTTTCTAGCAGATCAAGTGAACTGTGTTGGTGTTGTCTTTGGTGGGGGGATCGAAAATTAAAGATAGAGAACACAGATGAAAATATGTAGGGGAGAATAGTTGTGAGAATGAATTTTAGGACTGTGAGTTGACCTTGCCTCAGAAAAAGGAGCCACATCAAGGCAGGCCCTGTTGCACCTAGTAACTCAGAAAAACCAGAATGATCAATGCTTGCTGTCAGAGGGAATTAGCTTCAACTTCCTCACACTAAAAGATATGCACACATGATAATTGGAACATAGACAGGTATAATATATGAAATTAAATATGTAGGTTTAATACTGAATATCTTCTACCTTACAAAAATAAGAAAAATACAGAACAAAGGGTGTTGGGAACGCGGCTCCTTTGGTAAGTACCTGCAGTGTAATGGGTTGTATCCTTAACATCACCTTAAATTGGGTGTGGTGGCACATATCTACAATCTCAGCATTCTGGAGATTGCATCATTAGTGCAAGTCCATCTTTAGTTGCATATAAAGTTCAAGGCTTATCATCCAGGCCCACATAAAAATCTGTGCCAAAAATAAATAAATAAATAAATAAATAAATAACAGAAAAAAAGAAAGAAAGAAAAGTTCGACTGTTTCCATGTAATCCAGTGGTCCCTTTTTAAACACACTCCTTTGTGTTTTTCGTCCAGAGGAATCAGTCTTACAGGTTTCTTTAGCCGACTTCACAGGCTTTATACAGCCTCTTTTTCAGTTTAACAAACATACACATCACCTTTGATGTCTTCTGCCACGTTGCGTATACGGTATTGTTTTTCACTTCTGCAGTCAACTAAAAATACACTCATCATCAAAACATGCTTAGTTAGAATGTTATGTTTCTCTTTCATCAAAATGAATAATGTGTCATGGTAAATGGGTTAGATGCTTCTTTACTAAGTCAAAATGTGTGCACATCCTTTGGGAGGGAAAACAGGTGTAACATCTATCTTTTGAAAGCAAGGGCCCTGTAAAACACAGGGGTGATATATAACAGCTGGTGCTAGTGTACTAACTTATTCAGGCAGCAGAGGTGGAGGCACACATCCTACCCTGCTTAAGCTTTGTATTGTTATATAAGAAGCAGAGCTAGAATTCAAATTAGCTAAAAAATAAAAGGTGATGTAGATATCAACCTGTCACTGAAAAAAATAGGTCTTCCTTCCCAAGAGTGATGCTATTATTTCCAGTTTAAAGGTTAAGGGTAAATACGAGTATGAAATCTTTAAAGACAAGCTGAATATTTTCTATGCCCATAGGACTTTCCAGAACAGCAGTGATAATATCACATGATACCAAGAAAAAATGCCACTCAGTATGCCAATCAAAAACAGATCATTTGGATTTTTTTTAACTCTACTTTCTTTCAGAGAAACATTACATTTATGTAATCAAACATTTCCTATGCAAATCTTGTTTTAAAAAATTCCTTCTCCATACCCCCCCAAAAAATGAGCACTCACTCTCTGAATCTTTAGCTTTTATGACATCATAATCTTTTCTGAATTGCTCATGATTTGATTTCTATTTATATTAGAATCTTATTTTTTGTTACCAAGTGCCACATAATACCTGTGATTTTGCACAAGCCAAATTTGTTATCCTATAATGTTGTTAATATGAAGTCTACGGTAGGTCTATAAAAATTCATTTTCTGTGACTCTGTACATTTTAGTACCGACCAGCATCCTTGTTGAGGGGTGCCCTCCAAGCCTGAGGGTCCCCTGTAACTGTTTCAATGGCCTTTCTATTATGAAGCCCTCAACCTGATATATCCACATATAAAGACCCTGTTATGATATAGATCTATCTGGGTAGTCATGGAAAATTAGCCTTCAGGATAATTGATGAATAAGCTTCCTCAATATGATATACATGTTTATAGCCACGTTCCACAGCATATTCTCAGATGACAGGAATTACTATGTTATGGATAAATTGAGAGACATATGCTCTATATATTTTACTATTCCATGTGTTAAGCAATATTTCTCTCACTAAAATTTTCTCCCACTTAAATATTCCTCTCCATGGAAATACATGATACACTTTGTGTGCTTTGTTTGTTATGCTCATTACCTGGAAAAATAAAAACATGACATATTTCCTTAGCAATGTGCCAAGTTATATACAGATGTATATTTATTCACATGTATATTCTCTTATAGGAGTTATAATAACTTCATAAGATGCATCAAGTGTCCTTTTTTCTCCAGTTTATTAATAATATCTATATATACTATATACTTATATAGTATATATCACTTTCCCAAGCATATAAAGAAACCAAAAATTGAAGAAATATCCCAAGCTCCATTCTTCATGGCAATAGAATTCGCTTGTTTAGACCACATGGTACATTGATAGCATTGTCATTTAGAGGTTTCTCATGAATTGTTGCTCCCAAAATTGAATGCCATGGTGCACGTGTTTTCTTTACAACAAACAAAACCATTTTGTTCTGGAGACAGATCAACAAACAATTAAACATCAAACCACAGCGACATATACTCAGAAGCTGGATCTCCTCCAAACTATTTCTATTTCAAAGGTGAAAAATTATGTGAGATCAATTCAACAGTTACTTTGAGTAACTGGAAGCATAATCATAATTTCTAACAACAGTCTCATGTAAATTACTACAGTCACCACCTTTCTAACTTTTGAATTTTTATAACATATGGCCATGCAATGTTATCACAGAACTACATTTAATATACCTGTTAGAATTTAAAATGCCATTAGTGCAATTAATTTTTGCTAACCTCATTTGCACTTTGAAGTGTAAATTCATAGTGACTAGCTGTACACAGAGTCTCAGGAACAGAAGTAAAACACATGTTTCCTTTTAATCTCTCACAAAATTTACTATCTTGGAATTCAGAAGAGTAGTATTTGCCTTCTCTTAGAAAAACCAAATCATAGCAAAGTTTTTTTTAATTAATTTATTTATTCACTTTTGATCCTACTCATAGCCCACTCCCTGCTCTTCTCCCAGTCGCACTCTCCTTCCCTCTTCCCCTTCCTGCCTCCCTTATTCCTCAGAAAAGACTTCCCTCCCCCACCCACCTGAGCTCATCAAGTCTTGCCTTGACTGAGCATGTCCTCTTCCCCTGTGGCCTGGCAAGGTAGTCCCATGAAGGGGAAGTAATAATAATAAATAAAAAAGCAGGCATTAGAGTCCATGTTAGAGACAGCCCCACTACACTTACTAGAGGACCCACATGAGGCCTGAGCTGCCCATCAGCTACATCTGTGTACGGGGCTTGGGTTCAGTCCATGCACTGTTCTTGGGTGGTTCTTCAGTCTCCAAAACCCACTCTGAGTCCTGGATAGTTGGCTCTGTTGGTCTTCTTGTGGAGTTCCTGTCACCTCTAAGTCTCAGCATCTTTTTTAAACTTCTGCTGGATGGAGCCTCTCAGAGGACAACTCTACTAGGTTCCTGTCTGCATGAAAAGCAGATTATCATTAATAGTGTCAAGGGTTGGCTCTCGTCTATGCAGTGGGTATTTGGTTGGGCCAGGTATTAGTTGGACAATCCCTCAACCTCTGTCTTATCTTTTATCCCTGCATGTCTTACAGGCATGGCAAATTTTGAGTTGAAGTTTTTGTGGGTGGATTGGTATTCTCCTCCCTCCACTAGGACTCTTGTCTAGTTAGGAGTTATCCTTTTCAGTCTCCATGGCCCCTACTACTAGGATTCTTAGCTAAGATTCCCTTCATATGCTCCCAGAAGCCTATCCTGACTTAGGTCTCCAGATTGTCACAGAGACGCCCCTGCCCACTGTTTCTTTTTTCTTTGCAGGCCCTCTGTACTCCAGCCCCTCCTCTCCCCATGTCTGATCTCCACCCTTATTTCTCTCTGCACTCTCTCTCTCTCACCTACCCTGTTCTCTCTCTTCAGCTACTAGCTCTATTTATCCTATTTCTACTTCTGAGGGATATTTAAGCATCCTCCCTTGGGTCCTTCTTTTTATTTATCTTCTTTGGGCCTGTGCTTTATAGTATGTTTATCCTGTACTATATGGCTAAAATCCGCTAGTAAGTGAGTACATACCATGTGTGTATTTTTGTGTCTGGGCTTCTTCACTCGAGATGTTCTTCCTAGTAGCAAAAGTTTTGCCATTATGTTTCTTTTTCTTTTTTTCCTTTTGGGTTTTCTAGGTAGAATAAATGGAGAAGCAAGAAGGTACCCTTAATTATTGGTATAATTGTGTACCTCTAATGTATATTTGTTCAAGGTATGTAGAAGTTAACGCAGCAGAAGGTTGTTCTATGCTTTATGAGTTCTGTGTTCTATGCAGACTCATACTTTAACCAGCTAAAGGTACAATCCAATACATTTGCAATCACCATAAATGTCAATGGATGTCAAAATAAATTTAAATGCAGTCCATGTTGCTCCTCTATTATCTCTAAGTATTTCTTTTCTTTTTAACTTCAGTGCTTTTCTATAGGGTGACTCCATATTTAAATTACTCATTCAGTCAAATTACTATCTCTAGTAGTATTTAATACCTCTCTGTCTATCATCTGTTTGTTTTTTTATTTGAAGTCTATTTTACTTGCCAGAAGTAGGGCAGCCACTCTCTTATATTAGCACTGAATTTTTAATCTGTTCAGAGGGATGAATTGTGCATCTTGGAAGATGCATACTGTTGGTTGAGTTTTTGTTGTTCTGGTACATGTGTGGATGTGTGTGTGTGTGTGTGTGTGTGTGTGTGTGTGTGTGTGTGTGGATGTGTGTGTTGTATTTAAGTTAATATGTGGATTGTGACTATGTGGTGTCATTCAAATATCAGGCAGGACATTTTTTGTCTTCTGTCTAATATAAACTCTCAGGGCCCAACAAATTCTAACCCTCAATGTTGGGGCTTAATGCATGTGCAGCCATGCTTTGTTTTTAACATGTGTTTGGAGGATTTGAACTCAGAGCCTCATTTTTGCATGGTAAGTTCTTTTATCTATTGATCCATCTCTCCACACCTCAACTCTGAGTTTTATTAAAATATTTAATCCATAAACATTTCAGGTAAAGTCTTATACCAACAACCATTTCTTAATGTGCTTTGTAGTCTTATTTATAGTTTCTTTAGCTCACTCTTACTGACTTCTTTTGTGGTTAACTAATTTACTCTCACAGTGAATTTGGTGGCTTGAAAGTGGTCTTTGGATTATCCATTCACACTTTTGTTCTGTGGTTACCATAGAGGTTATAAAAATATTTTTTATCATAACAAGTAACATGCTATTTTGAAATCATAATATCATAACCTTATTCTTATTCTTATTTCTCTATGTTTTCTTAATGTTCCTTGGGTTTTTTGAAAAATTTTAAATCAAATTTAATATTATATCATCTCTAAATACTCCCACAATGGTTACTATCTGGCTGATGTCTTTTTTGTTGTTTTAGCATTTAAGTGAGGCCATGTCTTCCTAAGTGTTCTTGAAACTTGACAGGCAGTCTTTGTAATCAGCTTTGTTTGTTTCTGTCACTCTCCACATTCCAAGCAGTTTATTTTCTCTGATCTTGTGGTCAATCTCATTATACTAGATGGCAAATTAATGCCAAGTTTTCAGAAAGGCTGCTATTGGTGTGTTATAACTGGTCTAATACTAGAGAGCTATTCATGTTTGTCCCCAAATTATATCTGGGCATGTTATCATTGATAGATCACATTTAGAAAGGTAGTATATCCTTCTGAGCCTGAAGTATGTTCAAAAGTCATATCATGTTCATCAGCTTGGGATCAAGCACTAAAAACTTGCAGACATTTCAGGCCAGAGCCATATTTGAGAGTAAGACCCAGAATCCTATGATGCACCCATGATCAACAATGATACAGATCTGTTACATTCTGGCTTACAGCCTGACTAAACTAGTATCACATTAGCTTGTAACCAAAACTCACTGGTTGCCTACAATTTAGTTGGCCATGTGTCCAACTGTGCTAACTATTTTCAGGCCCATTCAACAGAATCTGGTGTCATTTATAATAATATACCACAATTGAGACAATGTCCCTATTATGTGGGCCTGAGTGATGAAATTTCTTGATTTATGATTGATGTGGTAGGCTTCAGATCATGCTGGAGGTACTACCTCTAGCGTGCATATCCTGGGTGCTACAATAAATCAGGTTGAACAAGCTATTAAGGGAAAGATAGTAAGCAGTACTCTCCCTGGGTGCAGATTTAGTTCCTGCCTCAGGTTCCAGCAATGCTTGAGTTCTCAATTTGACTTTCCTCAGGAACGGACTGTTAGCTGGAAGTGTAAGGTGAAGTAGTCTTTTCTGTCCAAATTTCTTTTGTCCATGGAGTTATATCACAGCAGTAGAAACACAAACTAAGAGAAGTATACTATAACCATCTTCTATGATGTAGAGTAGCACTAAAGTCTGATGTATCTCTGCTTGATAGTGTGTCTGTGCCTAGGGTCTATTTACTATCCTCAGGATGTGTCCCATTAAGATATTACCAGAGTTAAACATTGCCAACTGAACAGAGCCCTGAGGCAAAGTCCTGTGCTACTTGCCTGTCCTAACCTAAGTAAATGAAGTCTTGTTCTATAACACATTGCCTGAGATTGATAATCCCTTAACCAGGGAAGCAGCCAGTAAACTAGTTGAAACTTTAGCTTGACAGCTGCAAATACAGGCAGCATATTCTAGTGCTACCAAGGGCGTTGGGTGAATATAAGTCAACTCCACTGGCTTATAATATGGGACTCAGGAAGGACAAACCTGGGAGTAGCTGCACTACTTAGAGGCTCACATAGTAAAAACAATTCACTCATCACTAAATCTGGTGCTAGTCTGGGCCATATGTGAAATACCAAGCCACAGTTCATTCCTGAGGAAAGTCAAATTGAGAACTCAAGCATGGCAGGAACCTGTGGCAGGAACTAAATTTGCAGCCATGGAGGAGTACATGAAATGAAAAGATGTATATGCATTAGCTCAACCCAAGGCTGACACTGACCTGGACCAAAGTTCAGTTATGTCCCACTGTCATGGAAGTATTTGTCTAAAAACAAGGTGAGGATATAGGTGCTGCCTATGAGCTCTGTCCTAGGGAGACTTCTTTTTTCTGTAGACTTCACCATAGTAGGTCAGACACTCTTTTTTTTTTTTTTTTTTTTTTTTTTTTTTTTGATGATTAAGGAACTTTTTTAAAATTTTATTTTATTTTACATTTTTAAAATTAATTTATTCATATTACAAATCGATTTTTAGCCCTTCCTCTGTTTCCTCCCATTCTTCCCTCCCTCCTACTTCCCCCCTTCTCCCCTCCCCTATGTCTGTGATTGAGGGAGACCTCCTTCCCCTATATATGCTCTTAGAATATCGAGTCTCTTCTTGGTAACTTGCTATCCTTCCTCTGAGTGCCGCCAGGCCTCCTCATCCAGGGGACGTGGTCAGAAAAGGGGCACCAGAGTTTGTGTGAGAGTTAGATCTCACTCTCCACTCAATGGTGGAAAATATCATGTTCGTCGGCTAGGTCCTGGTAGGGGTACGAAGCTTACTGCCTATATTCTCCTTGGCTGGTGCCTTAGTTTGAGGAGAACCCCAGGACCCAGATCTGCCTGTCATAAAGTTCTTCTTGTAGGTTTCCAGGACCCTGTGGGTCGTACTATTTCCCCAATGTTCCATGCTACTCTCGCCAAAAGTCTCAATAGGATGTCCTCTCCTCTGACCCACTTTCTTGGTAAGTAAAGATTTTCGTGGTACGTATCCCTTGGACTAGTGTTTTGATGTAAGTGAGTATATATCATTTGTCTCTTTTTGCTTCTGGGTAAACTCAGTCATTATGATAATTTCTAGATCAATCCATTTGTCCACAAATTTCAGGAATTCCTTGTTTTTAATAGCTGAGTAGTGTTCCATAGTGTAAATGTACCACAGTTTCTTAGTCCATTCTTCTACTGAGGGACACTTAGGCTGTTTCCATGTTCTGGCTATTATGTATAAAGCAGCTATGAACATGGTTGAGCATATGTCCCTGTTGTGTGGTAGGTAATTTTCTGGGTATATTCCAAGGAGTGGGATAGCTGGGTCTTGAGGAAGCCTTATTCTCATTTTTCTGAGAAAGTGCCAGATAGCTTTCCAAAGCAGACACTCACTTTTAAGGCAAAGCTCTGTGGTGGCTTTAAGGTTCTGTTTTCCAGTGGATTGTTTTTCTCCATAACCCTATACTTTGCAAAGTTGAAGGAGAGATAGTAGAGGTAAGAGAGAGACAATTAACATCTTCTTTTTAATGTTCATCAATATGTTTTTCTCTTTTTATTAGAGTAAAACTCACTTGGTTGGAATATTTTCTCACTTCTTTACTATTGTTCTTGTAACGTGGTTTGATGTGTGAATGAATGAATGAATGAATGAATGAATGAATGAATGAATGAACGAATGAATGTAAAAACTGTGTGAAACATTTGCTAATGTATACTCCTTACCTTCTGATCAAACATACTTTTTGACTATAAAGATGCCAGACATATGCTAAATATTAGAGATTGAATAGAAAATTTCGCTTAAAGGGTTCACTTACTATGTTTAAGGAGGCTGAATCCCATAAAATTGATACAGGAAATAAGTAAATTATATCTCTTTTAAAGTAGTAAGTAGTAAGAAAAAATATATAGCTAGAATGGTGGTAAGGGAAAAGTAGTTGAAGGAATTAAATTGTCAAAGCACGACCTTGAAGGCTTTCCTGCGGAAGATAAAATCTGTTCAAAGACATAAGGGAAATGAGAGAACACACTAGGTGAATAATGATCAGAAATGGCAGCCAATCAAATATAGTCAGATGATAGGTGTCCAAAGCCTTCAAAGAAAATCCATGAGGCAAATGAGGTTGAAACAAAGGGGAAAGTGCAAATAACATGTAGTTGTAGAAGGCTAAACTCAGGTGTTGTATTGTAGGTTAAAATAAGCCTGTTAGTTTTATATTATAGAAGGTGAAATTTGATGAAATGCTTGGATAAAGGAACAGCATGTTATGAGTCACATCTTGATAATGGCATTCCATCTTTACATAGAATAAGATGGAACCAGAAGCTCTAGTTCGAATGTTCTTTTTATCATAGAGGCAGGGGTGGCGTTAATCAAGTTGACAATGGATTGCTCCAGTAGTGAGCTCAATTTCGGTATATAGTTGATAGTAGAGTCCATGTGACTTTCTATCCACGTGACGATTAAGGTGATAATGTTTTTATAAGTGAATATGGGGAACCTAAATGTAGCTAAATATTATTTCTGAATTCTTTCAGTTTCTGTAGTTTATATGAAATTAGTATTTAAGCTCATTGAGTGAAGCATACTGCTGTTGACAGTGTTGGTAGGTGATATCCAACCTTTTGGCTCTCTGACTAAACAAAAGTTTAGAGAATTGATGATTCAGTTTCTCAGTCTGATAGCATATGTATAAATGAAAGCATCTTCCTCTTTCTGCACTTGGGCTAGAAGTGCTTTAGTGTTAATTCTCACTCCCACAGACATATACTAGAATTCATACAAGACATTTCTCTGGTTTTCAAACTTAGGCACTAAAACTGAAATTGTATCGAGGTGTTGTATTCATAAATATCTTCCAGGTGGGAAATCTAGAGACTCTTCTATTCATATACTTACATATAACTCATATATGTAGATGTACATGTGTAACAAATATGTAAGTATAATGAGTTTCTGTTTCTTTGAAGGATGCTAATACAGTCAGAAAATAACTCTGAAAATGAAGGAGGAACATTAGAGAAAGGCTTACTGTGAGCTCGGAGAATTTCTTAGTAGGAAAGAAAACTTAACGGCTAAAGCACAAATTCAACCCCTGGAACCTACATGGTGGACAAAAATGACTTCTGAAAGTTGTCCTCTGGCCTCCATATGCATGCCACAGTGCACGCACGCACACATACACATGCTCAAATATACACAAATAAATAAATGAATGAATGAATGAATGTAAAGAATAGAGATAGTAGCTTAATAAATATAAAATAAAGTGAAATGTTATTCTTTTTAATTGAAGCTTCAAACACATTTGTTTTAAATAATACATTTGATAACGTTGATGATCTCTATATGATATAAATGAGAACACTGATGAAAAGTAAAGTAAGATACGGAGAAAGTGAGGAAGAAAAGAAAAGATGAACTTAAAATGTACTGTTATTGTAAGGGACACATACTCACTGTGCTGCGGTACATCCTATTTAAAGGAAGTCTCAGATTAGTTGTAAACACATATTCTAAGCTATATGTAGGACAATGATTTTGAAAAGGGTTAAGAGCAGATGTACAACTAAAGAAAGGAGGCAAAAGTGACCTAAACATAGACTGTCTACAGGAAACCCACTTTAAAGACCCAAATTGATTAAAATAAAGTTACATAAAAATATTCCATGCTGTCTCAACAAAAAGGAAGTATTTTAAGTTATGTTAATTACAAACAGCACACGGCATTTAACAATGTCTGGATAAAATGTGCGTACAATGAAAGAAAAGGATAAAGGGACCAGAAAAACCTAGCAATGTTTGTTTTGTAAGAAACAATGGAACACCAATATATATGAAGAAAACTAATAATTTTTTCAAGACTACTTCTTTGAACTAAGTGTTATATAGCATTGTTCCATTTAATTACTGAGAATATAGAGATTTCAAAATTTTAATATATATACATATATAGTTATGGTTATATTATTGTTATTAATATGGTGATATGGTTGTGTATATATGTATTTGCATGTGTGTTTGCAGTCATACACATGCCACACTCATGTGGAAGTTAAAATGTCTCTGGGTGATTCTGTCCTCAAGCACTGTGGGATCTTGTCTTTTTCTCACATCCTTGTGTCTGTACTCCAGTACCTCTACCCATTGGGTTATCTTGATGATCCACAACTCTGATTGTAGAATGTAAACATGACTTTCATTAGCTTTATTTACTTATTTGTTTGTTTATTTTTGGTATAGAGGTGTGGGACAATGCCTTACATAGCCCAGGCTTATCCTAAAGTCATTATGTAATGTAATATGGCCTCACACTCTTAGCAAACCTACTACCTCAGCCGCTCAAACTTCTAGGATTACAGGTGTGAGTCACATGCTTGAATTTGAAGTTTTCAAGGTGTATTTTGTGTTTCATATGTGGTATAACACATATGAGATGATCATGAGCATTTGAGGAGTCAGAGTTGGCTATTCTATTGTAAACAAGCGATGTCTTGGTCACTATTATATTGCTGTGAAGAAACACCTTGACCTTACCAACCACTATAAAAGGAAAATTTTATTGAATGCTTGCTTATCATTCCGGAGGTTTGGCCCGTTATCATCATTGATATGAAGCATGGTGACATGCAGGGGGACTTTGAAGCAGCAACTGAGAAGTACATTCTGATCCTCAGAAAGACTCTGAGCTTGGCTTGGGCTTTTGAAACTTCAAAGTGCGCCCCCAATGCTACACTTCCCTTAACAAGGTCACACCCATTAATCCTTTCAAATAGTGCCACTCTCTGGTGACTAAGCACACCAATCTGTAAGCCTGTAAGGGCCATTCTTATTCAAACTACCACACATGGGCTTCTGTGTCAAGTTAACAAGAAAGATATTCGACGGTTAATCTTGACTCTAAGTGTGATTGACCTGAGAAGTATCATAGAGATTATTAAAACACACTTCTAGATGTGTCTGTGAGTCTGTTTTCAGAGGTTAGAATTCCCACATGAGGTGATGAGGAAAAAGGAAAGATCCTCTAGGAATGGTGTGGTATGATCTCACCAGCCGGGAGTATAAGAGAGTGGAAAGAAAAGACAGAAAGCCTGTTAGTGCAGCTTCTTTTATTCTCTGGGTCCTAGTCAAAGTGAGGTGAGCAGCCTCTGCCATATGGTTCTGCCACCTTGACATTCTGCCTCACCCTAGGACCAAAGTAAAGTTTATAGCCTAATGTCTATTGAAAGCATTAGTGAAATACCAATCCTTTATCTCTTGAATTTTTCTCTCAGGTATTTGTTCTAGTGATAACAGTATTAATTGACACTTTTAAATTCTAAGTAGTCAGCCTTAGTCTAACATCAAAACTTAAGTGAACACATTATAAGAAAAGAAAATGTGCCAACCAAAAATTCCCATGAATACAGAGGCAAAATCTTTAACAAGAACAAATTAAAGGTAAAAAGAAATTAGATGCCAACCAAAGTAAATACATCCTAAATATCTAAGATCATTAAAAGACCAGTTATTATAATCCATCATACCAAGGGGCAAAAAAAAAAAAAAAAAAAAAAAAAAAAAAAAAAAAAAAAAAATTAGGTAATTACACTGTAAGAGAAGAAGCAACACTTGTAAAAATCTATTGTGAGGCTAGATAGTTAGCTTATCAGTTAAGAGTACTGGCTTCCCTTCCAGAGGATGCTGGTTTCAAGGTCAGGACAAACATGCTGGCTCAAACCCATCTACAACACTAGTTCCAGGATATCTAATTCCATTTTCTGGCCTCGGAGGGAACTGCACTCATGTGGTGCACAGACATACATAAATGCTATCAAAACACACATATGCATAAAATAAAAATATATTAATGTTATAAATAATTAATATCTATCCAGGTGGTAGTGTCACACACTCGGGAGGCAGAGTCAGTTGTATCTCTGTGAGCTCAAGGGTGGCCTTGTGTACAGAACAAGTTCTAGGATATCCAGGGCTACACAGAAAAACCCTGTCTCAAAAAAAAAAAAATGAATGCCTAATCAAGCATTTAATATTTATTTTAGTATATTACCACATATATATGTAGAGAGAACTTCACCTTAGTGAAACATGTACAAAAATCTAATGCAGATATCTTTGTTGTTGTTTTTGAGATTATAATACGGTTACATTTCTCCATTCCTTTTCCATTCAAACACTTCCATATTCCCTTCCCAAGAATCCCTGAAATTCACAGCCTTTTAATTTTAATAATTGCTATTGCATGCATATACATATATGTACATAATGCTCCCAGACTAAATAATGTTATCTGTATGCATATCTCATGAAACTATCTATTTTCAAATTTTTTAAATCTTGAAATATAAAGCAGCAATGATATTCCTTGGCATTAGCACAATTAGTTTAAAAAGTGTGTTCACCCAGTAAAGTTGTACATGAAACAGTAAGAACTGTTATCTGCGTTGGCATGTCTTAGAAGAAATAAAGATAGCTTTCAGTAAGGGAATAGAAAATTACATCTTGTATATCCAGGAAACAGAGTGTCATTCAGCCATAAAACAGTGAGAAATCAAGGCAAAAAGAAACAACAGACAAAACAGAACAAAAGTCTATCACAGAAGATCTCTCAGATGCATGTTGCCTAATGATAGGTGCTAACAAGGATACATCCTGTATGACACCACATACATGATATTTGAGAAATGACACAAGTACAGGTGCTTTTAAAAGATCAGGAATTGTCATGTGCTGGAGAAAAGTCAGGTAAGTAAAAGCAGCACAGACAAATATTTTCAGAAAAATGAAAACTCATTCATTGTAAGATAATATGATAATAGATACATTTCAATACCAATATATTTGTCAAAACATATACATTTTGTACTGAAGACTTAATGTTAATAGTGAGCTGTACAGGAATAATATACATTGTTGTGTGTTTATTGCTGTGGGATGCTGACGTCAGAAGAGAGTATGTATTGTGGAAATAGTTATTATATGGAACCACCATAAGTATTTCATTTCATTTTGCTATAAGCTTAAACATTTTCTGAAAATGCATATTAAATGGTTCTCATGAATTTTAATCAAATTTTGCTCTAGAGAGATGGCTCAAGAGTTAAGAGGCCTTGAGGGTTCTACAAAAGACCCATTTCATTCACAATACTCACAAAGCTTGGCAGAACAGCCATTAACTACAGTTCCAAAGGATCTGTCCCCCTCTTCTGGACTGCATGGGAATCTGCATGTACATGTTATACAAAGACACACATATACGCAGATAACATAAATCATTAACATATCTCATAAGTAATCAGTGGTACTTGTTCATATGAAATAGGAAAATAAATACAACAATAGAACTATAAAATTATCAGTTTTAGTATCTAAGCAAAATAAAACATGTCTTAATAATAATGGTAGTGTTCACTTCTATAAGCACTGTATTTTTAGTTTATAACCATGATCTCATTTATTTTATTTTATTGAGACTGTAGTTGTTACATACATAATCAAATGTAGATAGCTCATTTCAAGATATAGACTCTGAGACCCATTGTCTTTCCCCAAAGTGTAAAATAAAAATAAGTTAAGTAGATATTAGCCATAAAGTTTGGGATAACTATGCTATAATACACAGACCCAAAGAAGCCAAGGAGATCCGAAGGGAGGATCTTTGAATCTAACTCAGAAGTGGAAATAATTGACATCTAAAGTAGATGGAAGGAGAGAACTGGGAGGGAGATGGGTGTGGAGGGTAATGAGGGTGAAGATCAAGTGTTAGGAGAGCACAGCTTAAGGGTGGGTGGGAGAGGGAGGACCAAGAGAGAGAACAGAAATTAGTGATGTGCATTTTTGAGGCATTGGAGGCTCCCAGGAGTCTAATGGAATGCCTGTAGCGGACAGTCTCTTACAAAGGGAGAATAAGAATGTAATACTTATATAATTCATGACTGTATCATGGTTCTTCTTGCTATAGGTAGTTTATTGTGTTTTTACATATGTATATGTAATAATATAAATGTATATGTAAAAAATAAAAATAGCTAATGAACTGCCATGTACGTTTGGGGAATTAAACCTAGATCTCGTGGATAAGCAGCCAGTGTTCTTTATTGCTAATCTATCTCTCTATCTCCTAATCAAATAAATATTTATCAAATGAAATAAAAACAGAAGGAAAGAGGGGGAATATGGAGCCCAAAGTTGTCACTTCCTGTAACCATGTCAGACTTCCAGGGGCAGGATGAGGACACCAACCCATCCATAGAACCTTTGATCCAAATATGTCTCACCTTCAAGAAGTATAGCGATAAAGACTTTCACACAAACTCTGGTGCCCCATATTTGACCATGTCCCTTGAATGAGGAGGCCTGGTGGCACTTAGAGGAAGGATAATAGGTCACCAAGAAGAGACTCAATACCCTATGAGCATATATAGAGGGAGGAGGTCCCCCTCAGTCACAGACATAGGGGAGGGGAGTAGGGGGGAAGCGGGAGGGAGGGAGGAATGGGAGGATACAAGGGATGGGCTAACAACTGAGATGTAATATGAATAATTTAATAAAAAAATTTTAAAAAAAGATGTAGCTGAGATTGAGAAAACCAATAATTGCCCAACTTGAGACCCAACCCATGGGAGAGACTCAACCTCGGACACTATTAATGAAACTCTGCTATGCTTGCAGACAGGTGCCTAGAATAACTGATTACTGGCAGCCTTCATCCAGTACCTGAGGGAAACAAATACAGAGACCCACAGCCAAATAATAGGCTGAGTTTTAGGAGTTTTGTGGAAGAGTGGGAGGAAAGATTGAGGGAACCCAGAAAGGTCAAGGACACCACAAGACTTAGAGAGTAAACCAACATGGGCCCTTAGGGGCTGGCAGAGGCTGAACCACCAACCAAAGAGCATGAACAGGCTGTACTTAGACCCATATACATATGTTGCAGATAGGCAGCTTGGTCATCTTGTGGATTCCCTAACAGTGGGAGTAGAGGGAATCTGTTGCCTGCCTTTGAATCCCTTTCCTCTACATGGGCTGTCTTGTCTGGTGTTATTTTGATGGAATGTGCTTAGTTCTGCTTGGCACAATTGAGGTGCCAAGGTGGGTTGGTTCCCCTTAATGGCTCCCATTCATTTAGAAGAAGGAGAGGGGAGAAGGGGCATGAGGGTGAGACTGAAAAGAGAGGAGGGAAGGGGATGGAATCAGTCTGTAAAGTGATTAAATAAAAATGAATTAATTCAAAAAATTAAAATAGTTAATTAAAAATTATCTTAGGAGCTGGGTGTGGTGGTGCACACCATTTATACCAGCACTCAGGGAGGGAGAAGAAGGCAGATTGCTGTGAGTTTGAGGCCAGTCTGGTCTATACAGCGAGTATAGGACAGCCAACGCTACATAGAGAAACTCTGTCTAGAAATACCAAAACACATCTTAAGAATAATGTCTGAAAATTGTTCCATGGTGGTTGGAGTTATGGCTCTGAGTTTAAGATGACTCAAGTTCAGGTCCCAGCACCATGTCAAGGCAGCTGGTCCCAAATTTAATTCCCAGCACCCACAAGGCAACTGACAACTGTTTCAGCACCCTCTTCTGGTGCGCAGATGCACATTCAGACAAAGCACTCATCTACACAAATAAGTGTGTTTTGATTGTTTGGGGGTTTTTGTTGTTGTTGTTTTGGTTTTGATTTTTGGTTTTTGAGATAAGGTTTTTCTGTGTAGCCTTGGCTGTCCTAGACTCACTTTGTAAACCAGGCCGGCCTCGAACTCACAGCAATCCTCCTGACTCTGTCTCCCGAACTCTGGGATTAAAGACACGCAACACCATACCCAGCCACAAATGAGTCTTTAAACATGAGTAAGTCTTTAGACAATAAAAATAAAATAAATCTTAAAAAAAAGAATAATGTCTGTTACTCCGTTATTATATATGATAACAGGTAAGTGCCCATGCATTGAAGACATTCCAAGGGTATTTGGACAGTACAGAATAGTTTGTATAACATTAATTCATTTTTAAAAATTATTTGATTTCAAATAAGCCCTGATTTAATATTGAGAAAATGCATTACCAATTATATTCTGTAATATAAAATAATTACTTGAATATACTTGCAAGGAAAAGAAAGATGTGTTATAGTCAGACTTGGATTTAATTTTTTTGAATTTAGTTTGAGTCATAAAATAAAAGCAACATGTACCAAAGATTACTGAATAGAAAGGGAGAAACATACAGATTCTTGAACTGATTCATTAATTCACAGGGTGGCTCCCACCATGAAATCCCATTTCTGTTCTGTATCCTACCAAGGTTGTAAGTAAATATCTTAAGATTTCTTTCTAGCTCAAAAATTTTATAAGCACATATTATAAAGCATCACACCTTTTATGAAGTGGAAAGAAGAAAATAATCACATGTTAGTGGTACATGTCATAGCATTTAACCAATGTATGCAAAGAACACTTCATGAGTTATACATAAAGGACCTGATAATTTATAGTTGCTTTGTGGAGAGCAAGATTTATGAATTTGCTGATTTTATTCTCCTCATTCTTGTTCTATGGGTCATCTATAGGGATAAAGCAAAAAATGCAGACCCAGTAAAATTTCTCATTCATATACATCAACTTGCAAGAGAAGAAAGAAAATGTGTTTCTTTTGACATTGCAATTAACTACGTGAATCTTAATGAACATTAGTGCTAAAGCACCCAAGCAAACTAGCATTATCCTGTATGCTTCACCTTGAATGATTTAAATTAGATCTCAATGCATTAAAGTAGTGTACCTCAGGGATGTCTGATCATTTCTGCTTCTCAACTACGTTACCTTTGGTCAGGTGTTTGGGGAAATGAACATTTTGAAATTGATATTTTGCTTTCATCTGTCTTTTTGTTGTACTTATGTACATAATGAATCCTTACATGGAATTCTAAGTTTGATGACATTATTAAACACTGTGAGATAAAGACATTTTTGTTGCAAAAATAATCTCACCATCAGATTTCCACTAAATGCAAGTAATCACCGTTCTATAAGCAAGTATTTCAAGTATTGTGTATGAATAAGAAAGGTTTAAATTATAATCTAATCAAGAGTATGTAGATATTTAAGTCAATTTTATAAGGCAGTAATGATGTTCTGGAAATAAGATTAGAACAAAAGAGAAAACCCTATAAATTCTTATGCAAATAACTATTTATGTATCTCAAGATACTTATTAAACCTGCTTATGGAGGCTGAAAAGATGACTCAGGAGTTAAGAGCACTTGCTGCCTTCTGGGAGCACTCACCCCACAGTTCACAATCACTTGTAAAAAATATTTAAGGAGATCCAACGTCTTTGCTGACCTCTGTCAGAACCAGCCATATTTTAGACATAAATCATGCAGGCAAATGCTCATACACCAAGTGATCATATTCAAAGAAAGACAATAAACTGAAAATTCTTATTCTTGCAATACTGATATTGTGTTGAGGCTTTCATATTCATGGAAGATCTGCAGTGGTTTTCATGTTCCCTAGCAAAAAAAAAAAAAAAAAAAAAAAAAAAAAAAAAATGTAGGTGTCTCCAAACATGTGCTAAAGCTAGTAAGAGTCACCCTGCACATGCAGACACACAACATTAAGAATCATGGGCATATCCCAATTGCAGCCCCCTCCCTCAACCTCTCCTGATCCCAGCCTCTCCTTCATCAACTTCCAATGACATCACTTCCTTTATCCCATTTCCCTCCATCTCTAGTCCTTAGAAAGGGGAGCCCTTCTCCCCTAATGTCTGACCTTAGTTTATCTAGTGTCTTCTGTACTATATATGACCTCTTCCTCTGTGGCCTGGCAGGACCACCCTACACTCTCAGCACCCTGTCCAGTTTCCAGCTTGGAGTCTCTGAATCTGTCCCTATCCCCTGCTGGGTGGAGTCTCTCAGAGGACATCTATGTTGGGCTAAAATCCACATATAAGTGAGTATATACCAGGTGGGTCTTTTGGGGGTCCGGGTTATCTCATTTAGTATGGTCATATCTAATCCCATCCATTTGCCTGCAAAATTCAAGATTTCCTTATTTTTAATAGCTAAGTAGTATTCCATTGTATAGTCTTCAGTTCAGGAACATCTCGCTTGTTTCCAGGTTCCGGCTGTTCTGAACAAGGCTGCTATGAACATAGTTGAGCAAATGTCCTTGTTGTATGGTGGAACACTTTTTGGATATATGTCTAGGAGTGGTATAGCTGGTTCTTGTGGTAGAACTATTCCCAGTTTTCTGAGAAAGCACCATATTTCTTTCCAGAGTGGATGTACATGTTTGCACTCCCACCAGCAGTGGAAGAGTGTTCCCCTTTCTCCACATCCTGGCCAGCATTCGGATAGGTGTAAGATGGAATGTCAGAGTCATTTTGATTTGCATTTCCTGATGACTATGAGTGATGAGCATTTCTTTAAGTGTTTCTGAGCCATTCGATGTTCCTCTATTGAGAATTCTTTGTTTATTTCTGTACCCCATTTTTTAATTGGATTATTTGGTTGGGTTGTGTTTAATTTCTTGAGTTCTTTATATATTTTAGATATTAGCCCTTTGTCAGATGTAGGGTTGGTAAATATCTTTTCCCAATCTGTGGGCTGTCACTTTGTTCTGTTGACAGTGTCTTCTGCCTTACAGAAGCTTCCCAGCAAACCACAGAACAAGCAGGTAGTTTATATTCCTAATCCTACTACATGGGAATAACTCTGAGACTGGCAGAGATACAAATGTGAATGCATAGAGAGGCTTCATGTTGGCCACAGACTTTCTGTGACTTATTACTAGAGGCCATTCTTAGTACATCATGAAGGAAGATTTATAGACTCCTTATGTTGACTCATACAATGAGCAGAGAACTAGCCTTAATTTTTCTGTGTGTCCTGCACACCTCATACAATTATAATGTTTGAACTGTATAATGCTTGTGAGAAATTGTGTTTTCAGAACAAAAGAACCAGACACTGACGCTGGGTCAGACCTGACAGGATTCATTCCTCTCATCATGCTGGATGCTGACATGCTGCATCCTCCTCCCTCCAGCCCCAGATGCCTCTGTTGCTGTTTCCCATCAGGTTTGGACAGTTTCCTGGACAGCATTGTAGAAAGCTTATGATTGGACCAGCACTTCAATCTCCTATTAAGCCTGTAATCTCTCAACATTTAGAAACTGGACCACAAATGCAATATCTAGCTTGCCTAAACCATTTTACCCAATTTTGGGGGGTCCCTCCTAAGGTATTATTCACCCCAATTCAGACTCAAAAAATGCTGAGAACAATACTCCATTCCTTCTAAGGGGGATTGGGTAGGTTTATTTTTGCTCTCTTGGTCTACAAATACTTATTTTCATTGGGAGGTGGTTATAAGTTATTATGGGTCTTTTTTTAAAATTAATTTATTCTTGTTACATCTCAATGTTTATCCCATCCCTTGTATCCTCCCATTCCTCCCCCTCCCATTTTCCCATTATTCTCTTCCCCTATGACTGTTCCTGAGGGGGATTACCTCCCCCTATATATTCTCATAGGGTATCAAGTCTCTTCTTGGCTACTTGCTGTCCTTCCTCTGAGTGCCACCAGGTCTCCCCCTCCAGGGGACATGGTCAAATGTGAGGCACCAGAGTATGTGAGAAAGTCATATCACACTCTCCACTACAGAGAAAAAACTAGACAAACTCAGGGACATTTCTCTTTTCCTTTATCTTTCATCCTTGGGTAACTAGATAGGATCTGGAAAGAAAGAAAAGGAGATATAGGGGGAAGATAGAACAAAAGGTAGATGATTGAACCTACTCCTTTACTCAAGGCCTCAACTGTTACTCATAATGAAGGATATGCATAAGTCATTGGTGTAGAATTTAGTATGTTGACACAAAACATGGGCATGTCAAATACTTGTAAGAGTCTAAGCACAAGAATATATATCCTAACAGATAGATATGATTCTATGGATATATGAGGTGACATAGTTAAATAAGGTTTTCAAAAAGCTTCAGAGACCCACACAATATAGCACTTAAAGATGTTTTTATTATTTTAAAGTTTCTTTGGCCACAAGAGAAGATAACTCCTAACAACACCCAGCCTAACTCAAAGAAGATGATGAGCATCAAAGAATCTCCTTATGGAGATGGCTTCAAATGTAGCAAACCAGACACTGGGCAAAATATTCTCATTCTGCCACAAACAGATTTCTGCCTTAAAATGGGCACCGTAGATGCAGGCAGAGTCAATGGCCGAATTTTGCCAAGACAGGGTAAGCAAGCCCTCAGTAGTTCCTGCCTTGTGAGTAAGTCTGGCAGGGACATGGGCCAGAAGGCCGAAGATGAGACTCCAACATTATAGAGTGTGTTGGGTGACTGTTCAGGCAGTAAACTGTCTCAGTCATTTTGTTCATTTCGGAAGCTGCTCACCTTCTCTGGTGGTTCAATTTAAGTTTAATTCCTTCTCAAGTCTCTGAGGGATGTTGAATCCCAGATACTATAGTTTTACAGTCAAGTTTAGTTGGCTAGTGGTTGAGATTTTTTTAGAACAAGATAAAGGAGTTAATAGATATGAGATATAATAGATATTGAATTTCATTCAGAAATTTCAACCCAACAAGACAGGAAAGATGTTTACATCAAGTTTGACAAATACAAATAGCCAAATCACTATGAATGTAACATTTACAGAACTCATGATTGTTACATGGTTCTCCCTGCTGTATGTAGTTTGTTTTATGCATGTGTAATACAATAAATACATATGAAAAAAGAATGATAATAATAAAAAAGAATCATGGGCAGAAAAGTTAAGAGAGAGACAGAGACAGAGAAACAGAGAGAGACACAGAGATATTCCAAGAATCTGGGAATCTGTGTAGTCATTCTGAGAGAAAACCTCCTATTTCATGTTTTTTATTGAGCCAATGGGTGGCCACTCTTATGTAGGGGAATCACGACAGCATTGGCTGTACAAGAACACATTGAAATGTGTTGGTATGCCTCTGCTTACTGTTCCTAACCATGAGTCTGAGGTTATAAATGAGAGCAGCGGCCTTATTTATTTTGAATTTGCCTTTGCTTTGACACCATCCATAAAAAAACACCATGAAAAGCCTTCAGATTTCTGGCCGGTAACTCTCACTTGCATACCTTACAGATTGGTACAATATATAACAGAACAGTTGACTGCACACTTAAGGAAGCATAACTAACATGTGTGTGAGTGGGAACAGGGGCACGCCAATGTTATTATTCTACGGATAAATTATATAAATCTTTCCTCACCAGGGTTCTCCACCAGGACAAATAATTTTTCTGAAACAAAATAAATGAATTGCTGGCAGCCCTTGAGTTTTCTGAGCCTTTGAGAGGTATAAACAAGGAATTGAATTATCTACTATTGTTTGCAAATACCTTTCTTCCATGTCAGACTTTAAAGGGATGGGGCTTTTATAGATACATACTTATGGTGGAAAATGAGGGAAAAAGGAAGAAAAACTTATTACATCATATGAATGGAAAATTATATTTGAATAATTGTAAATAATATTTTGCCAAATCATAATTCCCAGCTTGATAGGGCAGTTTTCTTCTCATGCAGTGAAAGTACATTATATCAAATGTTCATATTTGCAGATGATATTGAGCTCTTCTGAGGAGTGACTACCTGACAGAACCTATACGTGGAAAGATGTTACTTACAAGGATGTAAGAAACACCTTGGATATAGTTCTTTAAACTCTTATTGCCATTGTTTGTGTCATATTTAAGGATTGGTCTAAATACCTACTATGAAATAATGTTCAGCTTTCCATATTTACAATAGAGGAAAGTTAACATGATTTCAAGAAATTGAAATTGTTGAATTAACAATTTCAAAAGACAGAATACATCAAGAAGTTATTTTTAAATAGAATGAAACAAAGATACCAATATTGTCACCATGCCTACAATCAAAGATAGCAGTATCCAAACCTCTAAGTGAATTAAATTAAATCTACACCTGTAGGGATTTGTTCTCATAACACCACTTCAACAGTATGTCATGAAAGTTAAAGTGTTGCACAGGCCATAAACATGACCAATAAATTTAAGTGTACTTGTTTAAAAGCAAACTACAATAAGAAACATTCATTTTAAAGCAGAAAAAAAATTTAAATGTGTGAATACAATGCACATGCATATTTTCAACCAAGTTTATAATAAACTAGCAGATAGTCGTTATTGCATGAAAGATGTAGCAAAAAAGAAAAAAGAAAAGAGTGCCAGGTGTTAATGTAGTATCTGTTGTTTCATACAATATTTTGAAAAATATTATCATACAATATATGCCAAATATCTACTTAGTTAAACATTACTAATATAAATATTTTGTATTTGTACTTGCCATAGGATTACTGCATTTCACATCAGAGAGAAAGAAATATGGTCACTCACTTATCAGGCTGGGATATTTATAGAAACAAATTAGATATTATTTATAATGCCTAGCTGAATGGCAAAATGTAAAGCTGAGGGAAGGAACCTTGTGATTGCTTATAGTTCAGAACTTGATTGTATCATGTCTAGATTACGCCACTGATGGAAGTCTTCCCTCTATTCATGCCAACCATTTGGATGTCTTTTTCCACTGATTCTAAGATTAGCCCTGGAAAATGCATGGCCAATAGGACAGGAGCATCACAGCATCGGACGTAAAATGTGCTTTGGGTTGAAGCAGGGACTCTTTTCTAGGGGAGATCCTTCCACTACAGTGAAAATAAACCGCAGCTTCAGAAGGAAAGTGTGTGATCTTAGCACCGTAACAAACCAAAAATAGCAAGAATTTGGAATCAACACTAAACCTTTCTGATCTAAAAAGTGAATATTGACGGAGTATGATGTCAAATGAAGCTCAGTCAGGGTACCTGGAATGTCTGAGCTCCCTGTTGAAGCATGTGCTTGAAAGATTGTTTTTATCTTGTTTTGTTTGTAGCTTCTGTTTATTTTATGTTATTAATTATTCACTTTACATCCAGGTCATAGTAGCCTCCCTGCTTTCCTTTTGGTCTCAGCCTCCCTCTCCATTTCCCCTATCCCTCTTCCCCTACTCTTCAGAGAAAGGGAGCACCTGCTACCCATGCACCCCAGCATATCAAGTCACATCAGGACTGAGAGCATCCTCTTCCCCTGTGGCCTAGTGAGGAAGTTTTGCCAGGGCAAAGTGATCAAAAAGCAGGCAACAGAGTCCATGTCAGAGACAGCACCCATTTTGCTTAGTAGGGTACCCATATGAGGGCCAAGCTGCCCACTGGTTACATCTGTGTAGGGCGCTTAGGTCCACCCTATGCATAGCCCTTAACTGGAGCTTCAGTCTCCACAGGCCCCACTGGACCCTGTTTAGTTGACTCTGTTGGTCTTCTTGTGGAGCTTCTGTCCCCTCTGAATCTCTCTCTCTCTCTCTCTCTCTCTCTCTCTCTCTCTCTCTCTCTCTCTCTCTCTCTCTCTCTCTCACACACACACACACACACACACACACACACACACACACACACACACGCTTCCACAAGATTCCCTATGCTCCACCCAATGTTTGGCTGTTAGTCTCTGCATCTGTTCCTAGCAGCTGCTGCGTGGAACCACTCAGAGAACAACTATGCTAGACTCTCAGTTGTAAGAATAGCAGAATATTGTTAATAGTTTCACGTGTTGGTTGTCTTCCATGGGGTAGGTCTCAGGTGGGGCCAGGCATTGCTTGGGGAGTTCCTCAATTTCTGCTATATATTTAATGCCTGCATGCAGTGTAATCTTACCCAACAGTAGCAGAGATTAAAATAGGTACTGGGGGAATAGAACAGTCCAGTAACAACTCCCTATATGATGGTCCAAGAAAGCATTTTAGATCTACATGGTGATATTAACCAGAATTATTAGGCATTTTTTAAAATACAGAAAAACAAACAAACTGTGTGTGTGTGTGTTGAAAAATGATAGAATACTAAATTCCTGTTGGATATATCACAGTGAAGTAGATTATAATCTATGTCAGAAACTTAAAACTCCTGAAATAAGGTCAACAGTTTTCTTTTATCCCCATATTTACAATATGTATGATGTAATCATCACTTATTTAATATACCAAATGTGAAGAAGTAGAAAACAATTATAGCTGATAAATTAGTCATTGAAGCGTTCTGACTGTAACTTTGAAGCACATATCACAAAGGAATTTCAATGAGTAATAAAAATTCCTGAGTTAAATGAAAGAAATAACTAGAAAACATCAACAAACTGAGAGTAATTATAATGAATGACCATTAAAAAATTAAAGGTCTGAAAAGTTGCCTAGCTGGTATAGAAAACTCATTAGCTAGGTTCACTGGAAGTCTGGAGTTAAAGAGGAAGAGGAAAGAAACTGCTGGACAGATTAATAGCATTTACTCAATATGCATAAAAAGAGACAACAGAAATCCATACCTTCCTTTCTACCACTAAAAGAAAGAAATTCGAGAAAACAAGAATCATAAGACATAGTATGGCCCAGCTGCATGACTGCTGGCTATTTACCTGAAAGACTCCAAGGGAAGACACCACGATATGACTAGCACATATTGTTTTTCCTAAGGCCATTAACATGAATTTAGTCATGAAACTAATAGAGGTTAGTTACATATCAACAGAAAATGGCTAAAAAAATATTATGCATGGCCAGCAGAATTGTTCACCCATAAAAATTGAGTCTTGTCCATTTCAAATTGGGTGAAATTGGAGATAAGTGCATCAGGCCAGTATTAGAACAAAATAATATCTTCTGTTTTATCTCACTTGTGATTTCTAAGTTTTACATAGATACATAAATTATATATATATATATATATATATATATATATATATATGTGTGTGTGTGTGTGTGTGTGTGTGTGTGTATACACACACACACGCACACACACACACACACACACACACACAGATGATGTAATGGAAATGGAAACTAAGGACACAAAGAAGGCTGCCTAAAGAGGTCAGAGATGAACAAGGCAGTATATAGCAGTGATATACTTGCAAAAGTATGGCCTCTTTTAATGCAACATAATGAATTAAAAATAATTTTGTAAGAAAAAATAATATTTTTAGGATTGGTTTTGCAAAAACAAGAAAAACAAACTGGACACAAAGAGTTATTAAAGAAAGTTGTAACTCATTTTCCCTCACTTGTTAGAGATAAGAAGGCTACCAAAAAGAAGAGTGTCTGCTCTGAGCACACACAGTTTCTTTGTTCTTATTATCATCTAACAATCAGTAGAAAAAGACAGAATGAAAACTATTCACCCCAAATTTTCATAATTCTCCCTGCAAAGGGACTACAATGTCTTGAAGAATACCAGAAGACACATGTAGGTTAGAGACGACAGTGTAACATTTTATGTAAGAGTTGAGTTTATATGAAATTCAACAGCCCCTGTGAAAATGTGCTAAAACCAATCGCCCAAGTATATAGATGGTTGACTATGTAATAGTAGACCTACTAACATTAGGTTTAACTTTTGAGAAATTAGAAGACTACAAAAGAGCCTGTGATGGGGCACTATGTGGAGATGAAAGTAGTATTTTGGTTTTCATGCAATAAGTTGGAACATATTTTAAAGACTTTAGTTCCATTGTCTGTGTGGATGTGTGAGCTCCATCCCACTGTGAAGCAGATATTGAGACTTGAGTAGGAATAAAATTAATTACCTGAGTATACAGGGAGTGCAGGTTAACAGCTTCCCAAATGAGAAGATGACAGAGACTGTTTGCTCCCTGACCCGTCACCCAAAATATTCCATAATGTTGGAACATCATATTTAGCCTTCTGGTCCAATACATCTGACAGGCATATTTTTGAGGCAGGAACTATTGAGGACTTGCTTACCTTGTCTTCGCATAGCTTGGCTCTTATCTCTGCCTACATTCAAGTTTGACCATTTTTAGGCAGAATTCTGCCTGTGGTAGAAACTAGAACACTTTCCCCAGTGGCTAGTTTGCCACATTCGAAGCCATCTCCCTAAGGAGGTTCTTTGATGCTCATTATCTTCTTTGAGGTAGGCTGTGTGTTGCCAGGAGTTAACCTGTCTCATTGTAAATGAATCTTTCAAATACTAAAACAGTCTTTAAATGTCATATTCTATATGTCTCTGAAGTTTTTGAAGACCTTATCTAACTCTCTTACATTATCTTTTTATAGAATCATATCTATCTGTTATACCAGGATGTATACTTTCATGATAAAGATAGACTAGTAATTGATATGACCATGATTTGATAGACTAACAATTAAATGTGGGGCCTGTGAGGAGTGCTTGCATCTGAGCATGGGTCCTCAAAACCCTATGTAAGAAGCCAGATGTTTCCATGATTGAGCAATGTTGGCTGGGGAATGGTGGAAATAAAATAATTGCTGAGGCTCATTAACCATCAGTCTCCCTCTATGTACAGCGACTGACCTTGTCTCAGAAGGATAGTCTGGAAAGTGAAAGAGCAGGATGCCTAATGCCATCCTTGGATTTCTTCATGCACAGACCAGGGCATGCACATACCTTCTTACCCTTATGTGCACATTAGAAACAAACACACACATAAGTAATGAGTACTAATTTACTCTATTTGGAATAAATGACTTGTATGATATATGCAAGAAAGTGGCTTTTATTGTTTTAAACACATCTAAAATAATATATTTATTAACAGAGATACATATAGTTTCAGAGAAAAAAATCTGTGAAAATACAAATATGTTAATTATTTTCAAAGTTTTGATACATCCTAAATTCAGCAACTCTACAGATGGAAAATTGAATCACAATTGCAGATGGCAGCCAAAGATCAATTTTTGCCTCATCTATACTATTTTAATTTATTTAAACAGAATATATTAGTGTGATATGTATATATATTTTTAAAGAGGTGTTCACAAAAAATATAAATAGTTTTCAATCATGTTCAAGTACAATACAAGTTTTAAGGGGCTAAAAACAATCTTTAAAGTCTGAAATATTAGCTCAAATTTTTAGCCAAGAATTTGAGTAGTTCTAAATTCCTCTCGGGTTTCAAGACATAATTGTTTTGACAGCAGAGGCTGCAGCCAGGGTCTAGGTCGTTTTCAGGAAGGCCCTTCTGTGTCTGTAGAAGTTGCCATAGGCGTAGTTCTCAGGTCAACTCAGAAAAGTAATATTAGTGCAGAGTAAGTTTTTATACAGAGAGTCTGCTTGCAAGAAGCCAGAAAATAGGGCAGTGAGTCAAAGGCCAGAATAGCAGGTAAATGCAGCTTATGAATGAACTGAAAGTGACAAGTTGCCAAAGAAATTGAATCACCTGATACAGAGTAGAGAGACAGCAAGATCCAGAGTCAGGCAGGGTTCCACTCAGTGTGACTTACAAACATGATTCTCCACAATATGTGGCAGCAGCCAAAAGGACAGTGCATAATTATAAGTTGATTATAGTCATTTTCTTGGTTGTGTCATTTTCTTTGTTTGGAAGAGGTTAGCATTTTCATTCTAGCCTTGGTGGTTTGACATTCTGTTAATAAGAATATTTTTCATGCCAACAAGTTTGACTTTTCATTTTGTCTTGGTTTTATAAATCCTGACAATCATGAGTTCTTTCAGAATATCTTACATTATCTATTTCAATGCTTGCTATTTTTTCTTTGGTTTCTATTATTCTTTTGGCAGCATAGTTGGATGAGTTTTGGGAATATCTGAATATGTTCCCTAAGTCTCTTAACTTTCTTGGCATTGTTTCTCTATTGTCTCACTTTTTAATTCATTCTACTGTCAATGTTCATTTTACATATTACCGTCCATATTTCAATAACTTCATTGTTCATCTTTATCATTCTGGTTATTTTTTCTTAGTTTAAAGATACTGTATCACTCTAAAACATTATCATTAATGATTTTAGACATCATGTCCTCATCTTTGTTTTCATATCCATAATATGTTCTGCTTGTTCTCTTCCTTATGGCACCAACATTCTAAAAGTTTTGAGAAAAACTTAAATGTGTATCTGTCTTGCAACTTGAAATTTCATTTCACAACTCTTGTTTAATCTTTGTACAACTCATGAACTCTAGAGATGGCTTGATTTTGTGCCATCTGTAGTGAAAAGGGCTTATATGTGAAGTAGCCGCTGAACAAGCATCTCTTTCTATAGTACTGTTCTTGCTCGCCAACATTCACTGTCAGATGTATTATGGAGTCAGACAAAATCAGACAAAAATTACATGTCAGATGCTCCATCCTGCAAGCAAGTTTATCCATATTTTTCACCTGTATTAAAAAGCGTGTTGTAAGTGAAATACTTAGTAAGAAGGAAGTCAGTTTTAAAAATCAATGCAAGATTTTTATAAAATAAAAATTAACCATTGAGATGTAACAAGAATAAATTAATAAAAAAAAATAAAAAAATAAAAATTAGTTTACCATTTAGGCCAGGAGTCTAGATTGGTGATAGAACGCAAGCCTACATGTGTAAAGATCTGGAATTGTGAAAGAGAAAGATGTCTATAATTTAGAAGTAAGGATAATAGTTACAGCAGGGATAATAGAAAAGCACCAATTCATACATATTATTGTGAGGTGCTTTAGACTGTTCACTGTTACTTTTGAATGCATTTTATTGTTTGAATATATGACAAGTCATTTATTAACTTTGTTTCCAGTTTAGTGACTATAAATAATTCTGCAACAGAGCATAGTATAAAGATTATTTAAATGTGTATATATTTGTGTTTCTGTTTGCATATTTCTTTATTTTTTGTTATACATTCTATAAAAGTATTTACTAACTCTCATTTTAAAAAAAGCATGTTGACAAAGGTTTCTCCTTTCCATTTCTGTTTTCTTACTGGTCACAGATTATTCATTTTCTCCCATTCACCAATAATTATGTTTCCTTGTTGTTGTTGTTGTTTTTGTTAGTTTTAGGGATATGATGCCATGAAATTGCATTGTGTGATTGTTTTTAACCCTAAAAATAAAAGTCCATTACCTAATCTTTCCTCATATCTAGAAATTAAAAGCTAGGATAACAAGGTCTCAGGTCTTAACAGGGTTTCTTCAATATGCCCGAGGTGACACATGTATATGCATTAAATTCTTAAAGTAAGTATAAATTCTAACTCAGCAATTTCACTTATGTGAATTTTAAAAAATTTAATAATTATATAACAAATTTATGCTGCTTATTTAAGTTCATTTATTTTATTATTATTTGAAATAGCAAAGTACTTTCTCCAAGACGATTGATTGTATATTTATCCATTTCTATTTTGAAATATCATGTATCTGTTTTAAAGAATGAAGAAAGCTTGACGTGTAGCTCAGTTGATTTATGTCTAATTCAGAATATTAAATGACTGAAGAGATATGGGAGACTGAAAATATAAAGCAGTCATAGTTGATATTACTAATGTGATCTATTTTGGCAAAAAAAAAAAAATAGCTGTTGCCTACTCTAATTTGGTTGTTTTTCACTGACTTCCATACAAGGCATAGATAGTATTGCCTGTTAATATAAAGCAGTGCATATTAGGCTTTTTATTTAAAATACATAAAAAAGGGCTTTCTGTATGGTTTATTAAGAAGGATTCCATGTATTGGGGTATAGTAGTATCTAATTGATCCAAATGATTCAATTTATAACAAGAGACATTACTATACATATACATACATACACTATACATATTTTGATTCAAATAATTATTAACTGCAATAGTCTTACTGAATATAATAAGCAACCCATATGCATATTTGTTATACTCAGTGTTATGACTATTTCAGGAGACATTTGAAAATGTCTGTATTGTCTGAGTGGAAATTCACAATTTGGTGTCTTTCTTCAAAAGCACTACAAAATAACATAGTACTGAACTAGAAATGTTTCACTTAGTGAGAATTATTTTTGATTGCTTACCTGCTGTCTTGTCAATATTCACCTCCATGTTTTATTCTTGAGTTAGACGTGAACACACTTAAAATATATCTCAGTTTTATCCTAAGTATTTATGTATAAAGAAGAACAAAGAATTTTTCTTATCTGTTCCTTCCTGCCCGACTTTATACTGCATTTGATTCCTAGCTATTAACCTGCGAGACCCACATTCCCAGTCCCTTTGTGTTCCTTAAAGCCCTGTAGGTTTAGTCATATATAGATAGTCTTCTAAAGAGTTTTAAGGTTTTTCTTTCGTGTTTGGAAATATTTTTATGGCTTGTGGCTAAAATATGACTAGACAGTCAAACAGACAATCTACTGGGTTGTTCAAATACTTCGTGAAACAATCTTTGCTTAGGGGTGAAAACCAATATGGGAGTGTGGACTCTTAACAGGACCTTGTATTGCTCTGTTAAGGTGGGAAAACATATCTGTAGTGCAGTGAGCTGGTGATAGCTAAATCACTTCAAAAGATCCTTCAAAAACTGTTGAAAAGGGTTAGTGTACAATTATAACAAAATAACTGCAGTAAATTAATTTAAAAAATAACATTTTGGGTAAATTATTTTTTAAAAACTTGTAAGTCCAAATTCTTAAATATCATCCATATACATGACTAAGAAAACAGGCATACTGTGGAGAATCTAAGAGAGAAAGACACTGGTTTATTTTTCCTCAAAGCTTTGTGATTTTTCTTTTTTCTTATGTGTGTCTTCTACACTGGAAATGTAAACTCACCAATGAAATAAAGGAATCTCTTTTTTTTTTTTAAAGGTATAAGCCTAAAAGGCTTACATAAATTTCTCTAATCATTACTTTGATATACACCCAGTGCTGGATTAGACTCTGCAAATATACACATTTCTATCCTTTCCTAAAAGGATATGGAAGCCTGATAATGTACAAAATGGTGCTTGCCATGTGTTTTCTTTTCAATGATAAAGTGAGTAAGTAAAAGAAGCCAAAGGATGTGGGATGTAGTTCAGTGATTGAGTACACACACTTGTAGGAAGAGCTCTAATTAATATGCCCAGCAACATGGTTAAAGAACTTAACATTTTTCATTATGAACCTAGCCTTTAGCAACTGAGCAATCTCTCCAGCCATATAACACCTTAAGAGAATGATGCCCCATTTCCTTTAAAGGGCGTTGAGTAGGGTTTTGGTTGCTCTCTTGGGCTACAGATGTTTATTTTCATTGGGACTATATAATCAGTTATTATTCATTCTATAAAGAGATAAAACTAAGTTGGACCCCGGGATGTCTCTATTTTCCTTTATCTTTCTTTCTTGGGTACGGAGAGAGGGGTTGAAAAGAACGAAGGGGGATATAGAAATGCATAGATGTGATAGGGAAAAAAATAGATTCGTGAATCCACTCCTCAAATTAATGTTTTAATTGTTACTCACAAGGTTATTTTTAATTCACTGGTATAGAATTTTGTATAATGCAAAATAAGTTCAATTTTAGATGCACTGATATAGAATTCAAAATGAAGATTATTCTTAACACACATTATATATATTTCTACTCTATTATGAGATATTGTACCCATACAACTCAATTATTATACAAGGTTTACTTCCAATACTTTATAAGTGCTATTGAGGGATATTTAGAATAATTAAAGCTAATTACTAGTTGATCAAATCATGGGCATGTCAATTACTATTCTATTTTAATCACAAGAATGCACATCCTACGTTTAACAGGTAGATATGATTCTATAGATATATCAGGAAAAATACATAGATAATGTCTTCAAAAACCTCAGAGACATATTGTAAATATTCTTTGACAACAAGACAGGTTAACTCTTGCCAACACAAAGCCTACCTCAAAGAAGATGATAAGCATTAAAGAACCTCCTTATGGAGATGGCTTCAAATGCGGCAAACTAGACACTAGACAAAATGTCCTAGTTTCTTCTACAGACAGAATTCTGCCTTAAAATGGGCAACATTGGATGCAGGCAGTGTCAATAGCTAAGCTTTGCCAAGACAGAGTAAGCAAGTGCTCAAAGTTCCTGCTTCACAAATATGCCTGTCAGATATACTGGGCCAGAAGTTTGAAGATGATGCTCCAATAATATAGAAAGATTTTTGGTGACTGTTCAAGCAACAAACTTTCTCAGTCATTTTTTTCATTTTGAAAGCTGCTAACCTGTGTTTACTGTTTATTCAGATAATTAATTTTACTCCTTCTCAAGTCTCTGATATGGTTGAAAACCAGATAGTTTAGTTTTATATTTAAAATTAGTTGTTTAAGGGTTAGGATGTTTTAGGTCTAGACATCTATGTTTTAAGTTGATAGAGATGAGATATCATAAATATGTATTTACATTCAGAATTTTAGACTCACCAAGATAGAAAAGATGTTTTCTTCAAGGTTGCCAGATACAAAAAGATAAAATGTTATGAATGTAACATTTAGAAAATTCTTGATTGTTTCATGGTTCTTCTTGCTGTGTGTAGTTTATTGATTTATGTGTAAGAATATAAATGTGTATGTAAAAAGAACTATAATTTAAAAAATTTAAAAAGAACTTTACAATCCTATCATAATGCCTCCATTGCTTAATTAGGATTCGGACACTCAAACCCCTTTTATCTGGAGCCATACCCTTTTTCCTTTCTTCTTTCTTTTATAAAATATTTGATGACTACTTAGATGTTCATGAGAAGAGGAAAAATGATTGTTTAAAATGGATGTGTTACAAAGATTATGAATCTAACTTTTATTTGATTCTATTTTAGTTTAATCTATGCCTTTATGTGTAATTTATTGTCATGGTAACTGCATGCTTATCTAAAAGGAAAAGATAAAATATTTATCTAAGTATAAACTTGTCATGATAGAAAACATTCTAATGCAAGTTAATATGTAAGTTTGCATCCTCATATAGCATATAATAAAATTAATATACTTAAGTTATTAGGTATTCAGTAATATATTACCATTGTTTTATAAAAAACATGTGTTTTATATAACAGAAATTATACATAATTGGTTAAATTTGGAGGGATTAAGTCTATTGGTCAGTAGATAAAGTTTTGCTGTGTAAATATGATTACCTGAGTTTGAATCTCCCACTTCTGTGTTAATATCCAGTGCAGTAGCACATATTTGCAATTCCAAAGCCAGGACATAGAGACAAGAAAACCTCTAGGTCTTAGTGGCCAGTCAATTAGCTCAATTCCGGATCTCTAAGTTAAATAAGAAACCTCCTTGTCAAGTGTCTGATTGAGTTGAAGACAAGATAGTTTAGTGTTACAATTAAGCTTAGTTGCTTAGGGGTTAAGATGTTTCTAGATCTAGATAGATGTTTTAAGTTGTTAGAGACGAGATATGACAGATATTGATTTACATCCAGAATTTTAGGCTTGCTAAGATAGGAAAGATGTTTTCTCCAAGGTTGCCAAACACAAATGTCCAAACACTATAAATGTTTCTGATTGTTTCATGGTTCTTCTTGCTGTATGTAGCTTACTGTATATTTGTGTAATAATATAAATATATATATAAAGGAAAAAAATAAATATCAAAAAATGAGGCAGAGGATGATTGAGTAAGGCAGCTATCATGGACTTCTGATTTCCACACACAGACATACATATGTATGTGGTTATATGTTTACATGTATACATACATGTACCAGATATATTCTAAATGCTTAACAATTACCTTATGCAATAGAAATAAGTGAGTCATTATTTTCTATGTATTTCCCTTAGCTTTGATTACTCTGTTCATTCACTTAGATTCACTTATAAATGTTAGTATCAGTTGGCTGACATATGAGAGCATGGCATATAGGAACTTACAGTATAAGTATTATCACTGTAGCATCCCAGCATCATAATGTGGTGACTTCTTACATCATGTAACCAAAGGATGCTGCTGAAGCCCTCGACTTACTGTCTTGTTCAAGGCAAGGAAAAACAGAAAGTACACTGAGTACTGACATTTGTCCTTTTATCCATGAAAACAAACATTCTTCTAACAGGTTCTTATTTTAATTTTGCTCATTATAATTCTATTCATGCTTTTTATTAACACAAAATACTATTAATGGAGACACTTATCTCTGCACTATATTCTGAAATATAAGAATATGAATATTAACCTTACAAGTTTCAGTTTGCTTGCTGATTGATTTGGTGATGTTGATGGTAGTGGTGGTGTTGGTATTTTCCAGTCTGTTGAGGGGAATTATAATAGGGAAAAGTCCTAAAACTATGTGATTTTCTAGTTATACTGTAAAGAAGTACTACAGGCTATATAAATTTAAATGTGTTTCAGACTTCACACCAAAATTTTAAGTTCAAAATTCATGTGCTGGTCCATTTGGTTAGTTTATTTGGAAGGCTATAAGAAGTGTTTGTGTCCCAGGCTTCTCTTTGGCTTGGAGATTGCATCTTTTCTGTTTCTCCTAGTCATTGTTTTTGTACGTGTATCCCTTCATACAAATGTCCCCTTTGTGAGAACAAATTAAAAATCACCTAAACTCAGTCCCCATGTGGACCCACTCTGTCGTTTCTACAAGGAATCTTCAAGTCCCATTAAGAAGTATATAGATTAAGGCTTCAGCATAGGAACCTGGTAAGAGACCATCTGTGTGCTTCTGTACGGTATGTATAAATTAGTGTAGCTATATCCTTCGTGAAGCAAGAACCCCAGCATTGCCAAAACAGAAGAGCCACACCCAGCACCGTGTAGGCACATATGACTTGGATAACCATGAATATAGAAACTGACCAAACAAAAAAAATTTAAACTTCCTCAAAACATTTTGAGATTTTTTTGTGGGATGGCTTGTTTGCTTGTTTTTAAAACTTGATTGTGTGTTTCTTGAAATTTGAATTTTGTAGGTGACAACATTATATTGTGCTGTCCTACAAAGTAAATGTATTATGTTCTTGCTATTTGTGCATATATGTGGCTTTTTAATATGCAGTGGTGTATGGTTTCCAGGGTGTTATTGTCCAAATATAGACATATACTAGCAACAATCAGACGTTACATGTGTTCAGGTACCTTGTTGAGTGAAATATAGCAACTGTCAATAATGTTGAATCATTTTGTAAAAGAATGAAACATTACGAAACAAGAAGTATTTGAAGGTATATGCCACAGCTCAGTATTCTTATTAGATTTCTAAGAGGACATCCACACTGTTGCCCTTCACCCATCTCCTGTGATACTATGATAACTTTGCTTTCCATTGCTTCAGCTGGTGAGGTGTGGAAGGGTCCAAACCTTGCATTTTATGCTTGTATCAATTTCTGTAATAAAAGCAAATACAGTCTCTTATTATATTTCTTTACTATTTCAATCTGCAACCTCTCATAAGAAATTAGAATCTCTCCAAAAGAGGTATGACCTAAAAAGGGTTTTTTTTAATTATGGTACTAACAACATATTTTGTTAATCATAATGAATTAATATTTGTTTGTTTAATACATGTACCAAGTATCCTTCATACAGCATGACCTGAATAGCCAAAATGTGAGGCACACATAAATTGAGTTGCCTTGTATTCATTTACTCAAGAACTCACAGAGGGGTAGAGAAGAATAGAAATTTCTTATGTGGCCCACAGTCCATGAATTCAAGATGACTCAGCCTGTCAAATCTGTATCACTGAAAGATGTCCAACCTCAGTGTGTACTAGATCCTGTGAGTCTCCATGAGACACCACAGTATAATTAAACAATACCTTCTCTAACCACAAAGGGCTGTTTCTTAAATGATCCAAAGAATGCCCAGTGAAAAGAGTTCAATAATTAATTGTAAATGCCTTGTGTGAATACTTACTGATCAAAAAAATCCCCTTGAGTGTCTTCATGTGTCTTTTATGAGTTCAAAATATAGTCCGAAAGGGAGTCCTTTGTTTAGTGCAAGCTGATATCAAAAATAAGTATTGGCATTAAAAAAAAATCTTATCAGCCTAAAAAGGCATGAACAGTCTCATATTAAAGGTGAAGAAACCAGTGTTAAAAAATAGTGAGAGTGATCTGGATTTTTATGTAAGCAAGAGACTTAATCTAAATACTAAATGAGGTAAATACTGCTATTTGGAAGGAACATAATGATTAGATATTTATGAATTATTTTAGAAAAGCATTTTGCATAATATCACATTAGCTATCTGGGAGTATTTTGGATTGGTGAGTTTGTGTGCTTGCTATATGCCTTTAAAAGCACTGATGATAAAACAGAGTCCATACACAGCACTTCTTTGCACACCTGTTTTCAGTTCCGTTCAGGACATGGCCAAGAGTATATGCATGAGCTAATAGCATAATCCTGTGTTTGAACTGTAAGGAATAAATGAAGTGTCTTCTAGCATGATTTAACCAGTTTGCATCCCTACTCACAGTGAACAAAGGCTCCAATTGGTACACATTCCGGTGATTGGGATGTCCCAACTCACTGATGTTTTAGCTTACATTTTCCTAGTAAATAATTATGTTGAATTTTTTTCACATATTCATTGTTTTTTTTTTTTTTCTGGAGAAAATTTTATTCAATTAATTTTTGTACTCTAAATTGGAATATGTTTGTTCCTGTTCTCAAATTGTAACTGTTTTTATGCAGTGACTCATTTTTTAGACCAAGAGGGCCTCTAGATCATAGAGATCCGCGTGCCTCCGCCTCCCAAGTGTTGGGATTACAGACATGTAAGAATGTTTATATTCTTTTCATAAGTTACTTTGATAGACAAATTTTAATATTCAGATGACTCAAGTTCATTTCTGTATTGTTTAGGATTTTGTTGCACAAGTTTAAAGGGGAGTTCTTATAAATGGACTCTTAGTTCTGGAGACGTAATGCAATGAACTTAACGGCCTAGGACTCAGCCACTGAACTACACTAGCAGCTATTCACAAGTAACTTTTAATGATATAATATACAAATGAGAAAGGGGGATATAGAAATATAGAGGGAGGATAGAACAAAAGGTATATTAATCTCCTCTCAAGGCCTAAATTATTACTCACAAATAAGGTTATTTTAATTCAGTGCTACTGAATTTTGTATATTGTTGCAAATCATGTTCATGTCAAATACTAGTTTAATTTTATGACAAGAATATATATTCTAGGGCTGACAAATAGATACATTAATTCTATAGATATATATGGCAAAATAGTTAAGTCCTTAAAAGCCTGAGACTTACAGAAGATGATTTTTTTATTATTCTAAAGATTCTTTGACAACAGGACAAGTTAACTCCTGGCAACACCCAGTCTGCCTCAAAGAAGATGATGAGCATCAAAGAACCTCCTTATACAGAGGGCTTCAAGTGTAGCAAACCAGCCACTGGGCAAGATGTCCTTGTTTCTGCCACAGACAAAATTCTGCCCAAAAATAAGCAAGCTTAGATGCATGCAGAGTCAATGGCCAAATTCTGCCAAGACAGAGTAAGCAAGTCCTCAATTGTTTCTGCCTCACAAATATGTCTGTCAGATATATTAGGCTAGAAGGTCGAAGATGATGCTCCAATGCCACAGAGAGTGGTGGGTGACTGCTCAGGTAGGAAACTGTCTCAGTCATTTTTTTCATTTTGGAAGGTGCTAAGCTGTACTTTCTGTTCATTCAGGTATTTAAGTTTTATTCCTTCTCAAATCTCTGATGGGGTTGAAGACCTCATAGATCAGTCTTATAATTAAGCTTAGATTAGGGTTTAAGATGATTTTAGGTCAAGATAGATGTTTAAGTTAATAGAAATGAGATATGAAAGATAGTGATATAAATTAAGACATTTAGACCCAAAAAGATAGGAAAGATGTTTATTTCAAGTTTGTCAAATACAAATAGCAAAATCACTAAGAATGTAACATTTATATAATTTATGATAGCCTTGTGGTATATGTAGTTTATTTCATTCATGTGTAATAAAATAAATGTATATGTTAAAAAAGAAACATAATAAAATATACAAATAAAACATTGGTGATATAATTACTAGAGTTTCAGAATATATGCTGGTGAAAATACAGTCTACACTTTGCTTTGTGTGAGAGTAGACTGTTCTTTATTAAGTGAATAAAATATGTACCCTTATTACTTTAATCACATATTATTCATCAAAGTGAAGTAAGCACAAATGTAATTTTTCTCTAAGGTAAACAGTGACATGAAGTGTAATATTTCTCCACTTAGTCACTCATCACACTTAATTATAACACACTGCTCCAGGCAGTGTAGACATGCAGATGAAAGGATTGGCTATTTGCTAAATTCACTGAGTTTGTGCTTTGATATGTATGTTTAAATAAATTAAATAAATATTAATAAATAAATTCAATAATTATAATACTTAAAATATAACTGAACACTGAGTTTTCCAGTGGTATAGAATGGGATAATAGTGGCATATGAGGAATATAATATTTATCATATATTAAGGCAGTAGCAGACTGATGGAAAAATATCCATATGAATTCCCAGAGTTATTACTTATCCCTAAATTGGTCAAGAAGTTGGCCATTAAACAGTGTTATATTATTGAGGAATAAAGAGAAAATTTGTAGGTAATACATAAAACTTGATTAAAATGTAAAAACAAAGTTTTATTTTAACCTTCATAGAATTATAATCTTACAAGGATTTTCTAAACTTTCAGCTAACATTAGCACAAGGCCAGAGAATGATTGAATCAGGGAAGCTTCCTGGTGTTGAATTTGAAATATAAGTAGAACTTTTATTGTGATTAAAAACAAAGAGAAACAAAAACTAAAAAATAAAATACCATTTTAAAAAGGAATAAAACAGTTGTGTGGCAATGAAGTAGTGTAGCATAGGTCAGATGGTCTGTATAAAACAATGTACACTCTAAAGAACATAGCAGGAGGGTCATAGTCTAATTGTTCTGTGCCTTTGAAGGCAACACAAGTCTAGTGAAGGATAAATACTATATTTCAACAAGCACACCAACCCCGAATCTGCAGTTTGCTAGCAAGCCACTAACAATGTGTCAACAACTTTTTTTTTGTTTTGATTTTTCTCTCTGAGAGAAGAAGGCTAGACTGGCATGGAGTCAAACGAGTAGGACATTTTCTCTCAATGATGTTTACTCATGAAGAGCCACTGTTTTCCAGGGAATTGCTAATAGCTCAGTTTCCTATGTTTAGAATATTTACTTTTCTGCAAATATACCTACTAGCCTGACCCAAATTAAATTTGTATCTGTAGTAGGCAGAATTCTAAAATGGATCCCCAGAGTGTCATTCTGCCATACACAGACAAGACTTGTCTAATTACCTTCATTTGAGTCACCTCAAAAATAAGAATATGATGAGAAATTCTTTCACTTAATTGCTACATTATATGACAAATGATAGAATATTCATTAGCTGATGTTGTAGCTGACTGCGTAGACAAAAATCATTACAGAGCATTTCTGCTTCTAGCTGGAGGAAAATGGATAACCCTGTTGGCTGCAAACTCTATTGGGAGTGGGGTGCTTAGAGTAGAGCCTGGATGACTGCAACCAAGAACATGGGGTCATTGGCTTCTATGTAGAAAGGGCATATTCCTGAAAACATCTAGATTGATGCTGGCAAATAACACTAAATCTCAGCATCTCTGGAAGAGACTGTCATATGAGCCACATGGTTTTGACTCAATTGTTATATTGAGCAGAAAGCCTAGTGTTTGCTTCTCCTCAATAATCTCATAGTATTTATTCCCCACATCTAAAATAAAACTATTCCATGCAGAATATAATGGGTTATATTGTACTCCACCTAAACCCAAATACTTAAAGTCTTTATTCTAGTACTGCAGAGAATGCCTACATTCAGAAACCATTTCTTTAAATAAAAAATATGAATAAAATAAGGCAACAACAATGGGAATAGATTCATCAAGATTTGTGCCTTTATAAAAGGAAATTAAAATGGAGACACATGCACAAGCATGAGAATATAAGAAGATATAGTGAAAATATGGCAATCTATGTACAGTGGACAGAAATCTCAAAATAAATCAAACCCATTGGTATCTTGATCATCTTCTCTGAGTGTATCTAAATATAAGACTAAATTATGTCCTTAAAAATCTGAGACCTTTCATTATAGTAATGCTAACAAATTATACAACTCAACAATTTTTAAAAGATGATAAAAATCTTATTTTCTATTAGTTTTTAAAGTATGAGTTTGAATTCTTAAGAAGTAAACTAGATGTGTCATTTATGTCTTGCCAAAGAAATAAAATCGTCTCCTTGTTATCTAGAGTAAACATTGACTCTCATATCCTAACTGGATATTTGAAGAATCTGTTTAAAACAAGGTCATACATTAAACAAGATGTATCCCAGTGCCCCCTGATAAAGCAAGCAATGCTAGCTTCCATAGACTTTGTTGTCACACTCTGTTTGAACTTAATAAATGGGATCAGATTGTTAATAGGAGTCAAATCATATGTTGACTTCTTATTTAGTATCAACGGTAGAAATTTCTAATTGTAGTAAAAAAAAAATTATTACGCTTCCAATGAACAACCAGTTGATTGGCTTTAAAACATAGGACTGACATATCCCTCTTCTACTGAACCTAGAGAGAAATTTAGCCCAAATTGATACATTGATTCCCGCATGAGGATTAGCATGATGTACCACTGTCTTCATACACTCATTATTCCTATGTTTTCATGTATTGTTTCCCTTCCTGTAACAAGTCAGTCACTTAAGCCTATGACGCCATCCCTTGATGCTGTTTAAACAATTCTTGGCTCTTCACTGCTAGCTAGTAACACCATCTACATCCGTATCTCATGATGTTCTAACATTCTGTCTCTACCTTAGAGGTTTACTAGATAGACTTCTGTGACTGTGTGGAGTCATGCAGAGTTGGACAGCTAGGGGAAAATATAAAAATCCCAAAGTCATGTGGAAGAAACCCACATCAAATTGTAATGCCTGCGCACATTGTTTATTTGAGGTAAAGGAAAACTAATTCCCCTTCTAGAGAATCAAAATACTGCAGCTATGTCATTTTTAAAAAATAAAAGAGCATGCACTGGACTATAGCAACACTGTAAGTTGCTGCTAATTACAATATGTCACTTGACAGAAATTACCCCTGATCAAAAAGAATAATTCTAGGTTTACTACCATGTACTGTGTGCACCATGCTAAATATAGTATTTCATATTGCCTGGATTCAAATATACAACTATTAAAATTTAGGTCAAAGAAAGTAACTCCTTGGCATGATTTGAAAAGCATTCCAGGTGTGCAATTCTTCCTGAATACATATTTCCCCAAATACTTAATTCTAAAATGCCTTTTATGCTTCCCAGAGATACATAGAACCTGGGTACCTGGCATGTTTGCTTCTGAGCTGTGAGCAAATGTGCAATGTTGTTTTTTGTTGTGTGTCTTCTCGAGCAGTGCTACTCTACTTCTTACTTCAGAGGACAAAAGAAAAAAAAGACCCCTCCTATACCCCTGCATTACATCAGCAATATATGGGTGCTGAGATTTTTAATATTCAGCTCATAAAGACATTCTACAAAGCCTGGATGCATATCCTACACTGAGAAACAGAAATAAAAATAGCAAGCAGAATAATCTGAACTGAACTGTTTCCTTAACATTCACATGTTGAAGCCGTTACCTCCTTGAATAACAATATGTGAGATAATGACATATTATAGTTTGATACAATGAGTTAACCAAAGCAGTAATAAGGGAGTGGTCAACTCATAACTAATATAGTGTGAAAATCAGAAAGAAGTAGCAGGGATTTTAAAAGGCAGAGAATGAGCCTTGTGAGGACACAGCAAGAAAGCAACCATCTACAAAACAAAGTTTCATAAAAAGGAAATTTAATAGTTATCTTGAACTATGAGAAATAAACCTGGCTTTTTTTTTTTTTTTTTTTTTTTTTTTTTTTTTTTTTTTTTTTTAGACTCCTGGTCTGTACTTTTGTTGTGTCAGCATGAACAGTCTAATACAGGAGAGAAAGAGAACTAATGAAGAGTACATTTACAATGCTGTCTTTGATGATATGCAAATTACATTTAATGCTATGCAAATTGTGTTTGAATCTTATTAACAGACCAAAGAGTAGGCAAGCTGTGCATTTTATATATTGGAACATAGACATACGAGAATTTATCTTCACATTTTATTGCTGAATGAGAAGTGTAAACATAACAAAAGAGGCTGTACAAACTTGGGGAACAAAGATTGATTCCCAGAAACCACATAATGGTGTAAGGAGAGAAACAACTTCAAACAAAGCATTTTCACTTCTTAGTTGTGTGTGTGTGTACATGTGCATGCCGATGTGTGTGTCTGTGTGTCTGTGTGTCTGTGTGTCTGTGCGTCTTTACTCAATCATTCTTGCCATTTATTTTTTAAAAAACCAGATCTATCAATAATCCTAAAGTTCATCAACTCACTAGCTAGGCTGCCTGGCCAAAGAATATCAAGCATCCCCTAGAATTTACCCTTCCTTTAGCAATGGGGCTATATACCTTTCTAACTCTGAGTTTTTACATGTGTGAATGGGATTCAAACACAGGTTCTGATGCTTACATGGCAGACACTTTCCTGACTGAGCCATCTCCCCAGATTTTAAATACATGCAATTCTAAATGAAAATTTTAATCCTCTGAAGAAACTCAAATCTGTATATCTTTGAAAATTATCAATAGCATGACATAGTGTGGGACCAGATGTGTTTTACAGACTTTAGATAGTTGTCCTTTTCCTGTGATTTTATTTACACCTTTCCATTTTCTTAAATCCTCTCTAAAGTAAGGATTAAATATGGACACACCTGTCCTAATTAAGAGATTATTTTGTCAAAAACAAACCCAAAGCTTGAATTTCGACAATAATCCTTATGCTTTCATTGTGCATGAGGTTGCATAAAACAAAAAAGTGTTTCAAGAGAAGCCTGAGAAAATATTAAATATAAAAGAAAAAAACTTTATAAAGAATTATTCCCAATTTGCAGTATATCCCCCTCCAGGGAGGGAGTAAAGCTAAAAAAAAACAACTTTTGTACTATAGTTTCAAAAGTAGGTTGGTATATGTAAGAATCTTTAGTAAATAGATGTTTTGCCAAAGAAATTGTAATTTGAGCATGATTAATCCAGTTATATTAGAAAGTAGCGCTGCTGCTGGTTTAGATAGGAATAAGCGAAGAGAAAGGCCCTAACAAGATTTCAGGTTTGTAGCTGGTGGATCAGTATGACGCTGACCATGGGTCCACATTAATCGCACATAGTCTGTGTAGACTAGTGTAATGGTTCTGCTTCTGCCTGCGTGCCATGCTTTTCTCCTGTCAGCCTCGGGGTTTCTTCCTATGTGCCATTAGTGCAACCCATGTGTCACAGTCATGTCTACATCTAGCCAAATGATGAATGATTTGAAGAGTGGACATTTGGGGCATTATATATTTTATCTCTCTAAATTACATATTTCATAAAATCTGAATTGTATTTAAAATATTGGAAAGTAAAATAGTTTTCATGAGAGTCATAAATAACTTAGAGATAAAGTGTCACAATAATCCACCCTTATGATTTGTGTTTGAAATCAAGGACAGTCACTGGCTTTCATTAATGAAATATTCATTTGTCCACATGCAGGGGAAAATAAATTTTCTCTTGAATATAAACCTTGGAGGACTAAATATAGAAATTTCAGATAAGATAGAGAGTTCATTAGGGCTGACCCACCATGAGCTGGGCTGGGTTAACCTAATTGTTGCTATCTTTTTCTGTGTTAACAGCAACCCTGAAAATAATTTAATGCAGTCTAGGCACTTTATTCATTCTGTGAACTCCTGATAAGTCTCGGGTGGGCTACAGAAAAGAAGCAATGCATGACCAGGCAGTAGGACTGAACTTATTGTCACTAATGTTCAGCCAGCCACTGTGTAACAGAGCCCAAGGTACATGAATGATCTACATATTATTCACTTCTTGGCTGCTTGTAATCCAAAAGCACTGTCATTGGCCATCATGTGACTATGAAGTCCACTGTCTGATGTCTTTTACTTATTTCTTTTGAAGAGCAGTAGGCATTACTATTATGATTTTAAAAGTAGCCTAAATGCATTAATTTATTTTGATGATAAACATTAGGTATGAAATTTATACATGTGTGTGTGTGTTTTCAGTGTGTATGTATATATGTATGTATGTATGTATGTATGTATGTATGTATGTATGTATGTTTCTGGTGTTATCATCTGGAAATCCACCAACCTCATTGGAGACAGGATCTCCCACTGTCATGAAGGTCAACTATTAAGCTAGCCTGGCTGTAGTAAACCCCATTAATCTGCCTGTCTTTGCTTCTTTTCTGCTGGGACTATAGACTCACCACAACCAGCCTGGATTTTCATGGTTTCTGGGCTTTAAACTGACATCTTTGCACTTGCAAACCAAATGCTCTCCAAATTGATCCATTCCCCAAGGCACAGTGATAGGACTTGTAACTTAAGAATTGTGAAGAGGCTGTGAGCTTGATAAGACGCAAGTTGGACTTCTCTCTCCTTTGGGCAAGTGTGAGAGCCCTGCTTTTAATACTCAAGGCTCACTACCTCTTACGTACAGCCCTTTATGCCTATGACAGTGTCTATAAAGGAAGATGGACTAAAAAACTATCACACATTTTGTAGAAGATTTTTTTTTTTTCAAAAAAAATCTATGTCCTTTTGAACTTGTAACAATTAAGCCTTGGTTAACACATGCTTTCATTTGGCCTCAGTTTACAAAATAATCTGTATCTTAGGTGTTTACTAATTGCTGATTTCCCTTCCTTAAGTTATAGGTAAACCAACTTTAAAGGATCAAGTGCTTTTCTTCATTTTGTTTGCCCAAAGCTATCAGAGACAGTTGCCTTAAAGGTCAAGCTAACTTCTAAATTAGTTTGGCAAATATTGTATTTATAGGCCATTAAAAAGGAGCACCCATATCTTTACCTAAAGAACAGAACTGGGTCATTTGCTACATTAGTACATCCTAGGCAATTTTTCTTTCACATGCTGAAAAACTGGATGCCAACAAGAAGCACTAGAAATGCAAACTCTCCCATGATTAGTTTGCGTTTGGGAAACGAAAATGTGTACCTCTGAAGTGATTAGTTTGTGAAACATTAGCTTTAAAAGCTCTGTAAATCATAGAGGATTCTGCAGATGCTCCTTCGCTCTGCCATCTGAAAATGGTCATGGAAGTTATGGATCTTACAAGCCGGGAGCGTTCTGGTGGAAACAATTCTCCAGGCTCTCTGGGCTGTGCCTCCGGAGTGGGTACATCCTTTGTCAGAGCCCATATCCTCCCTAGCTGTGAAATAAGAACAAGAACTCCTCTGTCTCATCACTGATTCGCTGCCAGTTTCAAGTGCTCAAAATTCAAATGCTAATGAGCATAATAAAATAAAAAACCTTACAATATTAATAGGGCAGCTTGACAGAGCATCTAGTTTTTAGAGATGCACAATATTTTCAGGTGTTTCGATTCTTTTCCGCCCAATAAACTTTATAGTCTCATCATCTGTTATCACTAGAAAGACCGAGGCTTCTGGGAAATGTACCATCCTTCATTGTCCTCGGGGAAAGAAATGACCAGTTTAAAAGCCTATTGGCTTTTAATCTATTACAAAGACAATTAAAATGAAATAAGAGTCAGATAGAGCTGGAACAACTAAAGAACAGCTGAAAATAGTAATAAGGGAACTAAAGTTTTCAGGGGAACAAGTTAAATCTTGAAGCACTCCCCTCCTAGTGGGAATCGTGACTTGAAGGTCTTATAGGGGGAAATTATAGTCTACTGTTCAACAAATGGATCTGCAGATACATAGATAGCTAAAGGCATATCACCAAACAATATGAAAACAGAAAACAGGATTAAAAAAAAAAAAGAAAAATTGTAGTTGCATTTTGAAACCAAAGCATAAAAAGCCTTAAAGGAGATTCACTCCATAGAATAGTCCGAGGGAATAGCTCCATAAGGAGCACACTGGTAAAGGACCAGTTAACATGAATGACTGAGGTAATTAACTAAGATAGACAACCTCAAATAATAAAGTTATTTTAATATTTGACAGTTTTATAAATGCACATACACTGTTATGATCATATTCCCTACCAGATCTCCTTCCTCACCTACTTCCTTTCCACACCCACAAATCCCTTCTTCCTGATAAGTCCCTTTTATACTTTATGTCATTTTTCTGAAACTCAGCATGTTTCTTACTGTTGTTTGTATAAACATTAATAGGAATTTATTTACTTAAGCAATGTCAACTTATCAGTGTCTACAGCAAGGAATAATATGATTCTCCCTTCTCAGCAACCATTAGATTGGGAATGGGTCGGGTACGTGAATTCCTCCCCCATTCATGATAGATTAGTGACATACAGATAACTAAAGCTATTGGGTTCATTAGTTCACCAGCCTTCTTACACACAGAAAACAATGGCTCACTGCACTCCTCTTTCTACTGTCTGCATGCTATTCCAAGGTCTTTCCTGAATCATGTAAGAAGAGATATAAATACCCCATGTAGGATTAAGCCCTAAATTATTTCTCATCAATTTGACCTATTATGAGCCTGCATTCACTGCTGTCCACTGCATAAAGATACTTCTCTGACCCAGACTGAAAGCAGCACAACTCTATGACCATAAATAAAAATATGTAGATTTCAGTTACAAAACATGTTCACTCAGCAAAATTCCAATGATGAATTTGCTCTTAGGGCCTAGGACCTTCACATCCATGAGCGTTAGACCAAGTTTACAGTGTTGTGCATCATTTCAGCCAAGTAGAGTGGGTCTTCAGTCAAGATGGAGAGCAGTTGTTTACTCCATAACAGTTGTAACACTACTGCACCAGGAGACACGTCTTGTTTGGCAAGTCAGTATTAAGGTATCTAGGTCCACACACAGGTAAGACTCTTGGTTGGTTTTCTCCTGTAGCAGGATGGTAGAGGAGAAAAAGCTATAGGTACGATAAAATCTAGCCAATAGGGAGGAAGTTTACAGCTCAACTCCAGTTTAATTTTTCCATGTTCTGCAACAAAAGTGTGTGGTATCATCCTCAAGGGGGTCATACCATAAAATTCTGGTAGGTAACCTAGGGCAATGGAATTAAACCCTGTATTATTTGTGGAGAGAAAGGGTTCTGCAGCCTGCCTGACCTACAGCTCATTAAAGGGTATCACACACCAGTGCTGGAAAATGTGTCCAACAGTATATGGGTTCTTGAACCAGCATCATACACGAATGCAGAGTATTTCCAACCCAATGATTTTCTTTACTTGTGTTTGTTTGTGTGTGTGTGTGTGTGTGTGTGTGTGTGTGTCTGTGTGTGAACTCCATTTTAAATGAGCTTACAATGTGATAGGTTTCACAGGACTATCTCAGACCATCTTAGTTTGGACAGCCATGTAATCACATATAATTTTGGTTAGTTAATTCTTGCCTGCAGAACTAAACAGAACATTTACAATTTAAAATAAATATATAACCCACATTTTTTTCTATATAAAAAAGTATTAGACAATGATTTTTTCTAACACTAGAGTATAGAGTTTTTCTTTTGCTCAGTAGATAAGATGGAGAAGGAAGGTTGGTTGACTGAGGAAAGAATAGGCTAGGAGCCTGAGTGATCATGAGGGATGTGATACAGAGTAATGGTACCCCGAGTTAGCACTTCAAAAGAACATGTCACTTCTCACATATAAACCTAAAGTTCTTTAAGTTCAGTATTTGAAAGTTACTATAATGTTACTCAAATAAGTGTTTCCGGTTTGCTTCTCTGATAATTTGCATTAGCATCCTTTCATAAAGCCTATGTGATGAATTAAGTCAAAATAAAACCAAAAATGCCAAACCAAAGTTAAGTACACAACCTAACTTATAATGAAATGTCAAAGATAATTCTTATAGAGTCCTTAATCCATACTTCCCCTGCTTCTTACAAATAACAGACTTATTCGTGAAACTATATTTCTAAAAATATTTCATTTCAGTTTTTCAGAAAAATATTGTAAAGTCCTGGTTCATGGTTGGGTGAAAGTTTTGACTTAAGCTGAATCTGTCAAGCTCGCATGAGGATTAAATGATGAATAATTGACAGCATGACAAATTAGGAATGGTACCTTCTAGACATTAGGGCTGAGTAACGATTATTTTGAAATGCTCTTTAGAATGGACTGTTAACCAGAGAGGTGTCCAACTTAGCCACCTAAGCTCAGAAAGTTCTAGTTTGAACACTGGTTCAATTTCTTGCCATGACTTAGGACAACGAGTCCAGTCTGTGAAGCTCAATTTCTTTGTAAGATAAAATTGAGGTTTTTTATCAATTCTTACAGAGATAGTAGATGTAAACAAAAAACAGGAAAAGCTTTGTGTGATCTTTGTATGTATTATGGGATATATCACTGACTTAGACTAGCCAGGCCAGTATAACAAGAAATGTCCTTTGTGTACTAATCTGTAAACAGCAGAAATACTCATATAAAGAATCCTAAGACTAATGTGCTTTTGGGGAATGGTGCCTGAAGCCTCTCACTGTTCAGGAGATACCATTCTCTAGCTATGTTCTGAAAGTCAGAGGAAAACAACATGGTTCTCTTGGTCTCCTTCATAAGGGCATTAATCCCGTTCACAAATCTTTATTGTATCTCTGCATAAGGATTTTGGCATGACAGAGTTTCAAATCATGACATCTCTAAAAGTTGTTGTTGTTATGATTATTGTTGTTGTTGTGTTGCTTTTATCCTCATGCTTTACAAAGAGTCTACCCCAAACCTGACACCTTTATTGGGATGTGTAAGCACCTGTGCAAACCAACAAGCCAAACTGAAATTACTGAACAAGCTAAGTCTTTTCCTAAACGTGAACTTCTTTTAAAAATATTTTTGAATACCCATTGAAAAGAATCTTTCCTTGATTGCTACATTGGCTTTTTATAAAGATTTTTAAAAACCCAGAAATTAGAAAGCTAATATGGGTCGCCTCTAGACACACATATATAGTGACAGAGAAGTGAACAAATTGGGACTTTGAATTCAGAATTTTTCCTTCTGTACTCCAATTTTTTGTGTGCTGTATAATTACAATAGGTCACCTCCCAAAAGCATCCATTAACTTTGAGGGAATGTCTCTGGGGTTCACGTGAAGTTTCCATCTCTTTTGTACTGATTACATATTCATTCTAACAAAAATCTATCCCATGGCCTTGTAATAAAATATGCTGTAAATGAGTACTACATAACCATTCATTTTAGGCACTGAAGTAAACATTCTGCTGGTACCTGCAGAGTAAATTGATGTTTTTCTTAACTCTGTACTGTTGTTACTTTTCTCTCCTGAACCTAAAGGTTGTAGTTTAATACAATGATGGCAAAAGAAATGTATAAGTAAACAAAGCTAAGAGCAAAACAGAGTCCTCAGTGGCACACCTAACATTTCTTTATTAGAATGTGATTACTGTTGACAAAAGTCTTTTGGAGTCCACAATATTTTTTCCTATTTAGAGATTAGTTGCATTAAAATATATTCATCAGTCATCTGGTTTATAGACAAAAAAGCTGTGATTTACAGAAATGCCACTTTCTGCATATATACACACACCCTCTCACATACATATATGAGCCTCACAATTTAAAGCTTAGGAAACTAACTGAAAATAATTAACACTATATATCACTCTTGGTAGCTGTTTATTGCTCCTTGTGAAATCAATATTTAAGCACCTGGGACAAAACCCACTTTATCCAAGAACTGAATTACTGTGTTGAATTATATGTTGAAACGATGTCGTTTCTTGGGTTTCATTAATTATATTTTTCCAGTAAAGCATGAAGCTGTAAGAGCAATTGTTGATGAAAGGAAAGCAAACTGCTGCCTTATTTATCTTAGATTATAGATGTTATCAGAGCAGAAATATTTTGGTTTTCTATGACAAAATAAATCCTGAGTACATAAAATTTAAACTATGAAGATAACCTACCCAACAGTTTGATTCATGTCCGTTTCCATTTTATCTGAAGCTCATCCCCCATCAGCAATGGTTTTTGGAACCCAAAACTACTTTCCTTTTAAGGGCTCTTTTTTTTGTCCTTTTGGGAAACATACACATTTCATAAACTTGTCATAAAACCATCTACCCTATACAACATATCATTTACTAATATTTGTCAAGATCTACCAGGTCCAAATTCATTGGGAATACAGAAATAGACCACAAAGACACAGTACTGTCATTCCTCTCCATTTGTGCTACTTTCTTAATCTCTTTAATGAGCTTGTTCTTTCATAGTCTCTTGCTTTGTCATAACATTCTTGGAAAAGTTCTCTGTCTATATTAAATTTAGAAATATATATTTTCTAATAACTTTGTAGTCACATTAGTCTGTGATCAGGCCCCAAGTATTCCTGATAGAACTAATAATTTAGAAAGTTCCAGTAACTATGCTGCTCATGAATTCATATCAACCATAACCATGATCATGTCCAAAATACCACTTTGTTAAAATTAAAATAAGAAAAAAGAGGCAAAACCATCATAGTAGCCAATATTCCTTAGTCATTAGATTGTCTTATATTGAAAGCCAACTCCAATCTTCATTTCTCAGATTCCATTGGTTTGTTTTTTATGCATTGACTTTGATTTATGCAGTCCTATTTGAGAAGATAAAACAGTTTAACACAATCTCAAATTAGTAGGTTATGATAAGACAATGACATAAACATACATTTGTTCAATATTTCATAGTTAACCGGATGCAGCCAATACAGAATGGGCTTGAGAATGAGATCTGCACACTTGAAGTGTGCGGTGCTTTCCCTGCACAGCATATGATGTTTAGATGGGGATCAATGCGGGGGATGTAGCATTCTTGTTGGCAGAAGTAAAGCCATCTTGTAAAACCTATGCTGCTGCATCTCATTATAATAGGATAATTCATTAGCTAGTTTAGCCTTGTAGTTTCTTCCTGTAAGATGATATTTGTGGAATGGTCCAGCAATGGACCAGCAACATGAGCATTACTTAATATGTTTTATAAGCACAAGCTCTAGGGTCCCATCTCTACTCTACTGAAAACATATCTAAATCCCTCATTGTAGTTTTAGAGTAAGAAGATCAATTCCTAATGAATTTAGCTTGCAGTTTAATGTTAAAAAAAAATAAACCTAAAGTCCCAGTTGTAAACAGGAACCTCTTACTTCAACATTCATAGTATGGCAGTTAGAAGTAGTACAGTTGTTTTGTACGCAGTTAACAAATAAGAGTTGGATGTGTTTGTCATCCCTGCACTTTGAAGGTTGAGGAAAATGAACTGTAAATTTTAGGCCAATCTGATCTTTGAACATAGCACGAACCACCATACCCCCTTTAAAAAGTAAAAGGGAGGGTGAGGAGATGAATCCATAGGTAATGTGCTTGCTGTTTATGCCTGGGGACCTGAGTTTAGATCTCCAATAATCACATTAAAGCCAGGTGTAGTAATGCATGTACGTAATCTCAAGCCAATAATTGGAGTTGGGGGAATTTGTGAACCCCACCTGTCATCCAACTTAACTAAAATGCTAATTCCAGGTTCAATGAGAGATCTTGACTCAAAAGTAAGGTGGAGAGGGCAGGAGGAAGACATTTGTCATTGATCTTTTTCTTCCACGTGCACAATTACAAGCAAGGACACTTTCACATATATACACATGTAAATACACCCATACAACACGGACAAATAAGGACAAATTAGAAAAAACTAAAAATTAAATAATAAAAGAAGGAAAGAATGTGGGTGGTAGTATGACTTAATGTGACTAAAATAAAAAAAAATAAAAATAAAAATAAAAATAAAAGGCCTATTGTCACCTGGACCCAGAAACAGGTCAAATATTCTGGTTGCCTTTTATGGTGTGGTTTAAAAGCACTGCCAATGGCAAGAAAATACTGGAAACCCACTCCCAATTGGCTCTGTTTATATATACTTTATTGCCTATTTCTGCTAAAAAGCAATTTGCAAAAGATCTTCACTTTTACATTTCACATTAAGTTCTGAAATTGTCATATTTCACCATGCAACATTCTTAAGCTTTGTGTGAGTAATCCAGCATGTGTGACAACACAGGGTTTACTTTAATACCGCCTTATAAGAGGGGGAAAGAATGGCTAGAGCAAGAAGTTATCTATGAGAGCAGATGACACAATTCTCAAACAAGATCGTACTGTAGTAAACTCAGTGTTCACAGCCCATGGAGGTTGAATTTAGGATAGGGAAACCTTTGTAACATGAAATCATTTGATAAGTGTCCGAAATGCTCACAACTATCAACGAGATTTTCACAGTACGTTAGTCATTCTGAAAGGAGAAAATGTCTTGAAATTATCTATGTCCACAGATGAGTGTAGGGCATTTATAGACAAGTTAGTTATGTCATTAATCATTTTAAATTTCAATTGATGAAATTCTATGTGTATGATAAAACCTAAAGTATTAAAGGGAAAAAATGTCTAAAAGGGGTTTGCAGTGAAAATGATTACTACAATCTTTGCAAAGGAAGCCATATTTTTTCAAAATGTCCAATAATATAGGGGATATGAAACTTTTTTAGATCATTTTTTTGTTTTGTTTTGATGCTAATTCATTACAAGAAACTATTGACTGGCTAAAACAAACAAAACAAAAAATTAAGCAAAACAAAACCCTGTTTTGTTTGTGTGCTGAAAATTATTGTGCATAACAGCTTTAATATGTTAAACTTGTTTGACTTATTGGTAGAGTACATCAGACAAACTTCATATTAGAGATTCTAATTTCTAGCTTATTTTTGTTGAGGAAAAATCAAACAAAAAGTACATAGCCCCAGAAATCAGAGTCTTTTTGAGAATACCATGTTTTGAACGCTTAAGTAAAAATAGGCCTCTGGGGAACATTCTTGTTCTTTTCAAATTGTAAGAAAATGAAGCACTGAGGAAACTGCAGTTTTAATTTTAACTAATATGTTTTAATGTTGTTACATATATTTACATTGCATATGCAAGTAGCCATGCACACACTATGATGCACTTGTGGAAGACAGGATGAATTGCAAAAATTGGTTTTCCCCTCCACTATGTGTATTCTAGGATTCCAAGTCTTAAGGTTTGGCAGCAAGGGCATTTACCTACTAAGCCAGTTCACCAGACCTGTGCTAAGGTTTTTCATGTTGGTATAACAGAGTAAACCTGACTGCATTATTTGTGATGAAAGGAAATTTGAAAACCTCATGCTTCTGGAAGATAGTATCTTAGCATGATACTTGATTCTAGATAATATAGAACTTTGTGATGCTTCACAACATGGCAGGAAAGGAAGGCACAGGAAAAGAACAGTCCAGGCCCCAGGGTCGCATATAACAAAGCCACTGGCTATGACTGACCTACCCAGTAATGGTGATAATCCATGTACAAGAGCACTCTCTTTTTTTTTCCATTTTATTATTTTATTCATATTACATCTCGATTGTTAGCCCTTCCCCTGTTTCTCCCATTCTTCCCTCCCTCCCACTTCCCCCCTTCTCCCCTCCCCTATGTCTGTGATTGAGGGAGACCTCCTCCCCCTATATATGCTCTTAGAATACCGAGTCTCTTCGTGAAGCAACAGGTATGTACCATCATTGTAGGAACAATATGCTTATTTAATTACTTTTATATCAGCAACCATGTTTAAATTAAGTTCACTAAACACCATTGTGCATAAGAAAGGGACTTGAACGTAGTAAATGTTTGGATGACACTTTATTACCAGAACGGAAAAACAGAAAAGATAAAAAATAAGTTAAAAGGGAGCTAGTGAAGTATTGAGTGCTTTACTTGATAATATTGTGAGTTGCTTTGAAAAGTGAGAATTACATTTCTATTCTTCATGGACTCCTAATCTCTTGCCAGATATTTTTAGTGGTTATTGTTAGTATGGACAAGATAGATAAAGAATCCTGAGAGAGAAGGAGCAGGGAGAGGAGAGAGAGAGAGAGAGAGAGAGAGAGAGAGAGAGAGAGAGAGAGAGAGAGAGAGAGAGAATCATAAGAGAACATCATCGGTATGAGTCTCATTGAAGTTCAGGAGCAGAAAATGTGATGTCTCTAATCCACTCAGAATGATCATACAGATAACATCACTCTTTTAACTTGTTACCTTCAAGTCCCGTTCAGATCATTCCTACTTCCTCTTGCCCTATTTGTAGATGAGCGACCACAAAAAGCACCTATTTGCAGACTTAATTATGCCACCTAGGATGCTCTTTTCTATCAGCCTCAGCTGATAACCTCATCTTCTTCTGATACATTGATCTAGTTCTTACGTCATCTACAGCCTTCTGATGAAGATTGGAAATGCCCCAGAGGGATTTAAGCCCTCACCATGTACTTCCAGTTTAGAGAAATTATATCATATTCTCACCATCCTCTCAGACCCAGGGTGAAAAGTTAACTCAATTTATAACTTAAAAATAGTGAGGCCATATTTGTCAAAGTTTGAAAATAAAAGAATTGGTTGTACATCACTGTAGTGAGGAAAGAAGACTGTCTAGATGCTGTAAGACTGATAGAATTTAATAACAAGTAAATTAATCAAAAATTGCTCAAACAATACGATCAAAAAATAGAGAAGGTGCTTACAAAGTGAATAGTCTGGCCTTAAGGATTAACTAGGATCCTCTTTACAGAAATTATCTGAATAATTAGTTAGCCCAGCAAAGTTGTACTGACTAGTGTTTCTAAAACTCTCACTTCATCATCAGAATTGTATCTACCCTCTCCCTTCTTCCTGTTCTGTATCAACCAAATACTAATATAACATGCTTTTTCTCAGTTGTTATCAAATACACGCACACACACACACACACACACACACACACACACACACACAACATAATCTATCTGAAGGCCCAGATTTCTCACCTACCTATATATCGCAGACACTCTTGTTCTCACCAGCATCTTCAGATCTACCTATGCAAAAACTTGAATAAATTTATATATACATATTTTTTTTCTTCGAAGTACATTTCTTAGAAGCCTTACAATGATTTCCTTTTAAAATTGGCTGAGGTAATAATTGTAAATACCAACAAGCATCTCTACTTAGATTCTCTTCTCATTCTAAAAACAAATTAGTAGTCTTATGCAAAGTGGAGATGTCAATAGCCTAGAGTTGAATACCATGAGAAAAAAAAAGCTTTATCCTAGGCAGAAATCTAATCTCTGGCAGATAATTAAATTTTTGACTGAGTTACTCCAATGAAATTTTGATTTTGGTTACTCCAATGCTACCTAGATTCCTTTACCAAGACACAGTACCGATATTTCCCTTTATGATGTGGTATTCTTACAAAATCCAGAGCTAAAACTTCTATAAACTAACTCACAAGGATTTCCAGAATCAGCAAAAATTTCCTCTAGTTTTAGGCCAGATATTTCATTCCTGACCTCCTTTTGAGGCTTTCAGCAAATGATCGAACCTGCCCAAATTAGTAAAGTATTATATTCAAATGCTAGATATATTGTGGCATGTAAAAATTTCAGAATATTTCAATTAACATCCTTTGTTGGCTTCACATTTTTTATTCGTTAAGCCACTGAATTTAATATTTTAGTGGTATTGTTCTAGTTTAATCTGCCCAGCCTACTTGTCCTCTGCTGCAAAATTGGGTCACTCCCTGGAAACTTTGAGCAGCTCCATTTTCACAGCATTTGATACTAGCAATTGGCTATTCTCTGCTCTGTGACAGTATGACAGTTGTTCTCTGGGATGATAAATTGAATAGTTTCGTTCGTATTTTACAGAAAACCCCCTTAAATATAAAGGTTAGCAATCCATTTTGAATAGAAGATGGTTTGGAGAGAACACACATGTGTATTTCTGAGGGTGGTTGGTGCTTTAGGTACCTAGGAGGACATTGTGAAGTGCCTACCTATGTTTACTCTACGAGCTCTTTGGTATTTGTTGTTGCTTTTAGACATAGCTTAAACGAAGTGGGCGTCAAGTAGATCCTATTAGCCATTTCCTGTGGCAAGCCTCTTTTCCCTTTATTCAAAAGCTAAGTTGATACTTCTTTGTGTCGGGGGATATATAGGCTAGAGTCCTCTACAGGTAAATACTGGAAAAGGCTTTCTTTGAAAAATATGATGCCTGTTATTGATCAGAACTACATAGAATTAGCCACAGAGCCTTGTTCCTTCTAAATGCTGAAAGGCCATTTATTCCCAAGGATGATCAGTTGACACTGACTTTCATCCCTCCAGGAGCAGCTAGCTTCACAGATTAAAGGGAGGATTGTTCAGGATCTGGCAAAGATGAATCCTATGGTGTCTTTGTGTCCCCATGTTCCAACTTTTCACATGGTTCATACTTCACAGAAAGGATAGAAAAGAAGCCTTGATGGAGCTCTAGGTAAGGGAAATATTTTCACAGTTATAGGATGAGAAAGATTGGCCTGGTTTGAAAACATCCCTTTAATGTTTAGAGAGCCATCTTGCTTTGAGGTTAGCCTTTGCTGTGTTGCCTGTATTTACTCTGCAGTGTCATACCTGATCTCAGACTGTGTTTGCAAGGATCTAAGCCTTTTATTTGGTGAGAGGAAGAAGAATCGCTCCCCACAAAGACGTCCTGTCCTGATGTCTCAAACTGTGAACACACAGTATGATTTTCTGAAAGGAATTAGTAGATATTAAAGGTTCTTCGCACAGTACCACTCTGACCAAGTGAATCTTTAAAATCCCAACATATTTCCTGACTCTGGCTAGAGGCAAATGTGATTATGGAGGAATACACTTGTCACAAAGCTGTGTTTGAAGATGGAGATAGAAGCCACAAGGCAAGGGCTGGAAAAGCTAGTAATAGTAAGAAAATCAGTTGGCCCAGAAAGAAACAAGCCATGATCCATCTTGATTTTAGCTCAGGGAAACCTGCATCAGGGACTAGCAAAGCTCTGGAGTTTTAAGCTAAGTGAAAGGTAATATCTTACTGCACTAGTGGAGGCTATCATGCATACCAGAAGTGTGGCAGCCTTTCAGAATTTGGTAAGATTCCCTGTGTAGAAAATCAGGTTTAGTTTTATCAAATTCCAATGTCATTTTTTCTTGTATAGTTTTGCTTTATAATCTCTGTTTCACTGTGCTATGTCTGACTTGGCATGTAAAATTAGCATGTATTGGTTCCAAGCCCAATGCCTAATTGTTCAGATGCTACACATTCCATTAGAATGTGTGAATTAAGAGTAGGACTTTCTAAATGGGGGGAATTTCCTTGGAATGCTGGCCCTGACAACCGGTTATTACCTATATTATTACCTATACATGTTGGGAACACTCACATATCTGCCAAGTCTTCATTGTCCTTAGCTGTGCAGGTGCTAGGAATATTCTTCTATCATAACCTTATGTTGATAATTGATACATTTTAGAGTCAGGCTAGTCAATAGTAATAATGGTTTCTATGACGGTGGATATTGTTACTATTTGACTGTGATGGAGTGGTCATATCCTATGTCTAAGCCAAAAGAGCAAAGATCCTTAATGAGTCAAGCATTGTTACCATGTTATTGTTGGGAATCCTTTATTCTTTCATCTAATGAATACTGTATGTGTCTCCAGGTAATTTCCCTTGTGTTCACAAGCTTTTCTTTTGACATACTTTACCTTTCTAATTTCTAGAAAAGAAAGGTTGCATATCTTGCCCTAAGGATCCCATCAATGATTTGCTGAGGTTGGCTGATTTGTTATAAATATCTACTCAGGCAGGCAGTCTCAGAATCCTCCACTAACAAAGCTTCTGGTGTCTTTCTTAAATCATTTGTAATTATCTAGTCTAAAACTAGTAGCAATGGCCCTTGCAATACTTACATGTACACCCACTCTAGAATCATCTCAGCAAAATGCCTGACATTCATGGAAAGAAATATTCCAGACATGGGAGCTGATTACCCCCATGATCAGAAATTTTATAATGGAGATGTAAAATGTCCCTAAAGAGATAGGGACTCTGATCCCAACTTCCATTTTACCATCACCCTTATTGATGATTTTGATAGGCATCTTAGCATGTGATCCACGCATCCTAAAATGGTTACCACTATGGAATGCAGTGGTTAGGTTTTGTAGCTTCCAGAAAAATATAAATGGGATGGTAAATTAAGAGATCTTGGGACCTCATCTTCCTTCCCTTGTGAGAAAACTTTCCCAAGTCTCTTTGGGATACTTAATTATATGTAACTCATGCCCATTTTCTTTTGCTGGTTGGAACAAATTTTAACGTAATCATCTAAAGCATAGCTTTGGCTGCAAGTTGAATTTAAGAAATCATAATCTAAAAAGAAGAAAAAGTACACATGTCAATCCTCTTTCCATTGGTATATAATATCCCCTGAGAAGAACATATTTATTTACTTAAAAGTCTCATAAGTAGAAGTGCTTGATGGGTGGGCGCCATTGCTTTAGCAAGAGTAGTGGGAGCTCATGGCAGAAAAGTGAGGATATACAAAACTATTCATCTCATTGTCAAGCAATAAAGGGGAAAAAAGAATAACTGGGATCCCACTGTTCCTTCCAAGAGTGTAGTCCCGATAAGCTGAAGTTTACTTACAGACCCTCCCACAAGAATAGTCCAGCTTATTCCATTAGCAGTGATGTAGGGACTCCTATAGTCTCACATAGAACAAGATCCAAGTCAACAGTAGGCTTCTGAAAAGGTCTTTGGTTCATAGAAGAGCTGTTGGAATGTTTATTTTAACCTCTAAATATAGGCAAGGATATAATCAAGGGCAGGAATAGTTTTGGGTGTCTGGTTGGAAAAATGATTATTTAAAAAGTTAACTTCAATAAACTTATGCTTTGAAAATGTGAAAGTATTTGATATGTTGAACCTAGTATTAAAAGTTTAAAGCTACTTAATATAATTAAATATGGTATGATCCTGAAACTCATAGAAATTATAGTATTATTATATAACTAGAGTACAAAAATTTCTGCTTATACAAACTCAAGTTTAGGAGAATCAGTAATACAATGACAATGGAAGCATTGATAAAGTATAAGTTCTTTGTATAATGTACAGTTTGCCACGATGGAAATGAATCTTGTTTCTGGAACCAAAGGGGCTAGATTAATTATAATCTTAAACTTGAGTTACGTAGCTAAAGAAATAGATTTAGAAATCCAAGTTAACCCAGGCTAGAGAATGATTCATTAACAGGGTGGTCCAAAGAGAATGGGAAGATACAAGTGAGGGGATAACAATTGGGATGTAATCTGAATAAATTATAATTTTTTAAAAAAAGAAGAAAAAACATTTCAATGTGTTACTGAAATGCACACTGCCTGCCTGTGTTCTATATGCAAAATTAATGTGTCTCATTCCATTTATATGTACAGCATTGACAACTGTAAAGGGAGCAAGATAAAAGAATAATTGCATGAATGCCATAAATTAATTAATACCTTTATTTGAAAACTACTGTCCAAAAATGTTAGGAAATCAGAGAGCAGAGACAGTTTATCAGGTAAAGATGTGGGCTACCAAGCCAGAACCCACCAAGTAGAAAGAAATAAATATTCATTTTTCTATTGAATGTTTTAAATCTAGTAAAACTGAAAGAAAAGCCACTCTGAAGTTTTTTTAAAGTTAGTTTTTTCCTTTTTTTCTTTTTTATTCTTCTTTACTGTAGATTTTTTCTTCATCATTTATTTGTTGATTTTATGTCCAACTGCAACTCTCCTCCCTCCTCTCCTCCCTGTACCACCCACTTCCCGCCCACACCCATTCTACCCATACCCTACCTCTAGGTATCAATGCACTCCGGTACATCAAGTCACATCAAGATGAAGTGCCTCCTCTTTCACTGAGGCAAGACAAGGTAGCCCTGTCCCCATCGTCAAGTTCCTTATGTACCCTTCTTGAGGATCAGGTGCATTCCTTTCCTCCACTATGCACAACTTGAGTGTAGTGGATTCCAAAGCACAAAGGAAGAGGCTACTTTTACAGTTGGAAGTTCAAGTTTATAGTGAACTGGACCATCAGAAGTGTTGTCATGCTGACACAACACATGCTATACCTGTGTGCACAGTCACTACTCAGCTTTTTACCTCTGTATTAATATGTTGGACTGAAGACAGTTCTCTAACGAAATCCCAAGAGAACCCCAACTAAAATATATCCTATTAATATGTATCACATTAAGAACACTCCTCAGAAGTTTCCATGTTTTCAGAACAATGCTGGGGAAATAGCTGTTACCAAGGAATGCTTGGAATATGGAACATCCTGAGACAAAACCTGAAGAATTCTGAATGAAGTATAAGTAGAAGGAAATGTATCAATCTAATTTCTTTAGATATGGCAATTACACTCTACTGATGTAATAAAGAGACAAGAATGATTAATGATGACTAAAAGAATGGGACAGAATTTCAGCACCGCCATGACTGAATAGATCCAAAAAAGGTAGCTGATGTGAGGTACACAGGAAGTTTGTGAATTTTTTTTACATTTTTTTTTTCAGTGCACATCTATTCTAAAATCGAAACCATGCTGAGAAAGAAGACATGCTCTCTTTCACTTACTGTATGATGTCAATCATGTTACTTTCAACTCATCAAATATCATTTTCCTGCTTTAAAAGGTGGGATAATCCCATGCCTGCTGTGAGCTTATCTAGAAATTCCGTATCACAGTGCCTGGCATATACTAGGTGTTAAAGAACATTACACCACTACTTGTGATTCATTTCAAAAGACATGTCTGTGTTTTTTGAGCGATTGTTACTTTATTATTTAAAATAGCCTCAACTTTCAACCCGAGTGTGGCATGTACATTCAGTGCTTTAAGAAAGGTTTCAGCCCAACAAACTCAATCCTTAAGTACTTCCTGTAAGCCACAAAGTGCCCTGCCCTGTGCTACATGCCAGAGTCAACATTGCTAAATAGACATGCTATGGTTCTCTTTTCTCAGCAAGAATATTTAAAAATGGTAACATAATTTGAAAATAATTCTTATACAGAGAGTTCTAGAGTCTAACAATAGCATAAATAATTACTGGTATAAATATAATCAATACCTTTTATGAACATTTTCTATAGTAAAAGACAGACTTTTGTAATTTAATTGATGAATTACCAATTAGATAATTAGAAAATCAACATTGGGCCTGTTATCCTTATTTAGAAACTGGAAAAAGCCAACAATGTAGAAACTTGGTTAGATTTAACTGTAGGATAAAAAGTATTGAAGGGATTATATGAAGAAACATTTTATAAACAACCTTAACCTAAGATATGCAAGTATATTACTTTAAGTATCACCTAAAGTGATAGAATACTATTTCAACAAAGGAAAGAGTAACATGACACACTTACATAATAGAATACTTTAATTATTTTTAAATAATTTGAACTGCCTAAGATAATTCTGCCTTACAAGTTCATGCTGGTGCAGAAATACTTTTATTTAAAAAAAAAAATAACCACCAAATTTTCATGAAGAAAATCCAAGGTTTGAATTGCATTTTATTTAAGTATTAATCTTTCCTAACATTTGTTCTATGTAATTATAGTCACTTGAAGAACTTATTTCTACTATTTAAAATAATTACATGTAATAGGAAAGGGAAGAATATTCAACTTATTTTTTTTCGTTTTCAGTTTTGGGTTTTGAAGACACGGTTTCTCTCTGTAACAGCTCTAGCTGTCCTGGTACTCTCTCTATAGACCAGGCTGGCCTCGAATTCACAGAGATCCTCCTGCCTCTGCCTCCCAAGAGCTTGGATTAAAGGTGTGCACCACCATTGCCTAGGCAGCTTACCCTCAACTATTAACAGAAGTGTGGCATGTACATTCAGCGCTCTAAGAAATGTTGCAACCCAAGAAGCTCGTTCCTTATATACTTCCTGTTAAACCACAGAGTGCCCTGCCCCGAGCTAGACGCCAAACGAAGCATTGCAAAATGGTCATTGCATGGATGCCTTTATTAGAAAATGTCAGAGGATTCCGTAACCTGCTACTGTCTAACATGGTTGACCCTACCTACAGGTTTACTGGCAACAGTGACTCAATCCTGTTAGCAGGAGAAGAACCTGTATCAAAAGACTTAGACATGTCAGGCGCACCTATCTAAAGAGTATATAGAAAACAATAACTCTCTTCTAGAAAATTCATCCCATACCTCTATATACATTCCTTTTTATATATGGCATTCTAACATACATCAGTGTAGGATGAAGAAGAGAACAATTTAATTTTCTCTTTTTTTCACCATGCTGATATATATCAAATAAACATGCTTACTTGCTGATCTATTTTTCTTATATATCTTCAATAATTATTTTATGAATTGAAGAATAACTTTTTTCGGAATGTTTAGATTTATTAATTGCAAAATACCAACATAGCCAATGTTTACAGAAGGCAGACAAAGACAATTTTAGATAAACTGCCACTGTCTCCTTCAATTCTGCAATAAGAAAGAATAATTGCCTTTATTTGTAGGAACATGTTTTTAATGCAGTAATGGAAGATCTCATTTTTCACTTCAAAGTATATGTTCAAATTGTACCAAATCATTTGCACTTTAAAATATATACTTCAGAACAATTGGCTTACATTTGGTCAAAAGTTAGACATTAAAATAAACAAATGCCTATATTCACAAAAGAGTGAAAAGATATTGAAAGAGTGTGGAAATTTTAATCAACCATTTAGCCTGTCCATTATTCCAAATAAGTGGCTTGATTCATTTAATTTTTATTATGGTGGTCAAGTCAGTCACAATGGTTGAGCTATTACTGGTGTACAGCAAGAAATCATGTCATTGACTTATTCAGGTTCACGAGTGTATAGTAAACAACTGAAAATAGGATCCATGGCCCTTTCACTAGAGCAGTACGTGTCTAAACAAGAGAAGTGGTTTGAAAAAATCAAAGCACAGCCAAGCACAAAATGTGTTTTGATTTTTAAGTGCAAGACCTAAATATGTTTTTAGCTTGCCTCTAAGCCTTTCAGAGTTTGATGCCTAAAACCTTCTCCCCCTCCACCATGGGATCATACTGAAGAGTGTTTTGACATATTAGTCATTTCCATAACAACGGTTTACAGAAACAAGACAAGCAGTTGAACAAGGAAAATGGTTCAATTGCAGAAACTCCTCAGGATCACTGTGGAGAGAGAGGTGGACATGTGCTCTGCTTGTGAAGAGGATTGTATTGCTGATGACAATTCCTTCAATGGTTAACTAATGAGATTTCTAAATGTAATCTTGACTTTTAGGGAAAAAAATATGTTTCTTCTTGTGACCTGATACATTTTAAACTTTCTCCAACACCTTCTTCCTGCCATGTCATTCCCTTGTGGTTCCTCCTAATTTTGTCAGTTGGAATGTGAAAGTTATCAGTATTGATCTATGACAGAGGAAAAGGTACCACTATGCACTCATTGTCATCAGTCTCATAATAAACACCATTTCCTAAAAACAAAGTATCATGCAGAAAATTTCTACTAAAATTTCAATAAATGAAAATATTAGGAGGCGTAAAGTTTTAGTAGAATTGACTGAAAAACCATAACTCCTGATGGCTAACACTGTTTGAATGTCAAGAAGAACCTCTAAGGGTCACTATTATTGAGAAGAATATAGGGAAGTCACAGAGCAAGGCTTTCTGCTACACATAAAATTGACTTGTCAACTGTACTGTGAATAACAAGATACCCCTTTGAGCCCTAACTACCCAATGATAAAATGGATATCATGATTCCAAGGCTAGAGTTATATTTCAAACTAACATTTTAAAAGCATTGGATTCTCATTCTCACAAATTTCAAGCTACCATACCAACAATGAAGACTTATGAAGTCTCATATAGGATTAATCACCGCTCAAGAACCACTGTGAAGCAAGATTCATTCTCTTAGAGATAAAAACAAGTGAGATACTGAACTATTCGTGGTCATAGTAGGTAATTCATAGATAGTTCATATTTTTTCTTGTAGGAGACTTGAGCTAGGTGCATATCAGATTTTCCCAGTTACGTTTTCAATGTAGTGATCCTGCTTTATCAAGATCCACTGAGTCGAAACAGTTGCAGTAATGAAAGCAGAACTAGCAGATGACTGAACATGTCTTTTGGCCCGTGGTTCAGTGCAGCATACTGTTTCTGCATGTTGAGTATGTATAATATCAAATCAGAGTGATTATAACTTAGTTTATAGGCACATATCTTAATCTGGAAATAAATTAATATGCAAGTAATTTACATAATCCTGATTCAGGATCCTACACTGTATCCCTGGAGGGTATGGAACTAACTTTGCCAACTTGGATGGATTGGAATTTATAAAGATCCACCTGCTCTGCCTTCTGAGTGCTGGTAATAAAGTCTATTGCAAACTAACACCTAAATAAAGAAGACACCTCTATAAATAAACTTCTACTTAATGGTAACATCACAATATAAGTCCCCAGACAAAAGGCAAACGTTATGTTGTTATACAAACAATAACAAGAAGCATTATGAGGACATACAGGGAGTATATTAACTCAGGTATCAAATAATGAACATGAGGTGAAAGAATAAGGGAAGATATTAAGAGTAAAGCAAAAGAAAGGTGTTTGATCAGTGAATAGATTTAGCAAGTTTACTGTTGAATACGGTCAGACCTTTAAGGCCACTGACAATTTTGGGCCATTAAAACATAGCTAGAGAAGACCTTTAACAGATGAAAATAGGGTGCAAAACAGATATTCCAATTCTAGAACTTAGCAAAAGAAAAGCAAACATGAGGGTTAGAGAGGTGGTTCAGTGGCTAAGAACACATATTACTTTTTAGTAAGACTTGAGTTCAGTTCTATCACCCATGTTGAACGGGTTTCACAGTAGGTCCAGGTGATTTGATGCTGTCTTTTCACAGGCAGAGATTCACGACACACGTTCCCATACATTATACACATAATTTTAAAAGGATAAGATAAACCTTAAAAAGGGAAAATAAATGGGGTCATGAGAGCTTTTGCCCAATAAGTAATTTCCCAGTAAAGATGAACTCCAAAGTAGAAACAAATCAAAGTGGATAAAAGTGGTGAATGCTAGGGTAACAAAGCAATAAATAATTAAGGAAAAGAGTGGGTGTACTGGACATTCACAGCAAGAATGATAAAACTGGAAGAAAACAAGTCTGCCTGACCTATTTCCACTCCCTTTGGGTATGAGAAACTCTTTCTTGATCCTGTCTGTCTGACAAGTAGGTTAAGGAACTGGATGCCATAAAAAATGTAAGCAGGTTCATTGTTCACTTGAGTGAGACTCTGCCGTACAGTGTTGAGAGGATGCAATCAGAACCTTCTTCTCTAATTAGCATTACTCTCCCCATGTGAAAAGCTTTCTTCCTGCCTGCCTGGAGCCTGGACTGATGGAGATACCAACAGTGTCAAACAGCACGGCATAATTCCATTACTCCTGCAACTATCCTTATGTATTTATCCCTGCTGTTATTTGTGATCTGGGAAAGGTGGTTTGAATACAAAAGAAGTTACATGATATGAATATCATTTGGTTTTCTCTCATTTAGTAAAATTAAGTTCTAGCAGGAAAAACAAAAATATCCTTTGAAAATATTGCGCTCACACATAGATTTGATCTATCGTGTTATTCAGATTATGATGCTCATAAATATATATAAACTGTTAATTATCCCATGCTGTCTAAATCACTAGTTCACTAGCATAATCTGATGAGATGAAATACACAAGGATTTTGGAAAATATAAAATCTTCACAAGCACTTTATTTAACCAAGCCTATAAGTCTCCCTAAGTCTTCTTTGGTTTAGTGATACAATGAGAAGAATATAAGATATGTCCTGAAAATTCCAAATGAGAAAAAAAAATGCTTATTTCTTATCCAGAACTTTTACAAACCAATAAAAACATATGGTTTTCCTAGGTTAAAACATAAAATTAAACCTCAAAATGTGCTGACTATTCTTCATACATCAAAAACCTTACTGACTGTTATTTTCTTGTGTGATGTAGAATCAAAGACATCTATATGAGGCACCAAATACCCAATTAATGAGATTATCAGAAACGGCCATTATAGCAACATTGAGCATATGTAAGTCTTTAAAAATTCAAAACACATTTTAAACACCACTTAATTCATAGTACATTAGCATCCCCAATTCTGTTCACACCTTAACACACTTTATTCTACCTCTGAGTGACTCATAGAACTTTGTGGAAGTTCAAGAAGCTTTTACATTCTGAAGCATCCTATTTTAAGGAAAAATGTTAGGACGAGGGGAATTGAATTCCCTATACTTTATTTGATATTACCTAGGAACCAACTTCATAGAATCATATGAATCTCGTTATTTTTTATTACAATGAAAGAAAACTTATTTTTGTGATATCTCTTGAGTGTATTTCTTAGAAATAAAATAGAGGAATTCTATTTTGGTCTATTCTATCACGTGAGTTTGTTTTCATTCAATTGACTATTTATATTACATTCCCAAGTTAGGCCTCCAAGTTTTTATCCTAAAGTTTAAAATTGTAGTTTTTCACTTTAAATGAAAAACATGAACAAAAGTCTCTAATTGTTAAACTGTAACAATCAATATAAAATATATGATATGATTAAGCTACCTAATTAGATAGCGTTTTCATGATACTAGATTGCATCAATTTGCATGTTTATAAATTATATTCTAAAAAAGACCATAAATATTTACGTAGATGTAAATGTACATTTAAAGTCATTTATAAATAAATGTAAGGTAATTCTAGGAATATAACTCCTATTTCTAAAAAGAAAGTATTTAATATATGAAATATATCAATTATTCTACATATTATGATATACAGTTAAAATGATTATTGATATTAAAGTATTTTTGAGGAAGAAGTGGCCAAAAATGAAGTACATAAGATTTATGTCACGAAATAGTTTTCATATGCCCAGAGAAATCTAAACTTATATTTTAGTACAGACAGCACACATACACAGAGTTAGAAAAGTTTTCTACAGTGTGGATCACAATTTGTCCATTTTGTCATTGGTTTCTGTTACAAAGTCCACATGTAAGGCTTCACATATAGAAAATACAGGTCCTGGGCTTTCCTCCTGCAGTTCCCTAGATGGGCCGTTTTCTTAATTTGGAAAAGTCTGTTTTTGTATCTTGTTTTGTTTGTGATTTTGGAGCCATGTTTAAATGGTGTCTCATCAATCAATGTGGATTCCTAGAATGGTGCTACCTGATAATTTGAATAAATACCTTTTTTACCTTCAGACACTTTAGTCTCAGCTCCTAGAATTGCATCTTGATGTTTGTACAGGTTACTCTTCTGTCTTTTAAACTATTACCTTTTCATTCTTTTTCTTTTCAGCTTTTCTGCATCACTCTCCTAATCATAGTTATTTTTAGTTCCTTATTATCTACTTCTAATTTTAGACTTATTTGTAGACATATTTCTATGATTTCTATGCTTTATATAATTTATTGATACAGTCATAGCTATCTGTGTCTTTTCTTGGACAGCAATTTTTTAAAGAGTTTATTTTCTTTTCTGTGCTAGAAAAGAACCCATAGCCCTATAATGCTACAAAGTACACAACACTAGCTAAGCTACAAACTCAGCTTTACATTTGCTCTCTTGTTTGCCAAATTTATACACAGATGAAGCACAGGGGCTCAATGGGTTACGTTATGGCAGCTAACATTCCAGCTTCCCTCAAATAAGCAGATAGTGAATGCCATGCTCATTTTACTCCAGTAGAGGACAAAGCTCTATTATAATGTTTGAGATGTATCTATCGTAGAGATGTATCTTCCCCTTTGGGCAGCACAGTGCTTTGGCTAGTAAGTAGCTCTGTTGCTGGTTCTTGATTTTGTAAAAGCTTTGTTTATGTTTTAATTTATTACATCTTTTTGTTTCCAATTATCTAAGCATTGACTTTGTGGGTAATCTCTGTCCTCTATAGAAATGTTCTGTATTTTCTACACGGATGCCACAATAGGCTTTCTGAAGCTCCAGCTTCTGTGGACTTACTGATGTCTACCAGAGACAATGTTCCTGTGTTTGGGACTACTTCTACCTATGAATCCTGAAGCCAACCCTTTGCTAGCTGGTTTCTCTGAAACTTTTCTTTGGTGTAAGTTCAGAATCAGCAAATACATATAGATATACATCAGGTGGGTTTGGCAGTTCACATAAGAACATCTTCTCACAATGCAAACTCTGATAAGCACTGTATTAGATGGCTTCCCAAGATCTCATGTACCATAAAGATCTATAGACTCTCGAATAAGTAAGATATTATTTCCAAAACCAAGTTATGTTGCTTTGCATGCCTAACTTTAAAAAGAGAGATTGGTTTTCAAGGTGGACTTAACCTAACATGAAAGTGCTATACTGTCACAACACACATTCACATACACACACACACACACACACACACACACACACACACACACACACACACACACTCCTGATAACAGAAGTTTACATTTGAGGTGAGCCCTCTTCGTGATTTATAAAAAAGTAAACATTCAGTGGCCTTCTAGTGGAGAGTACAGCCTCTAGAAACAGAAATGATTATGGCCAATCATATATTTTATTGTTCCTTACTACATTGGGAAATAATGTCTCCTGTTGCTCACTTCTAAAGCATACAAATTTGAACTACTCTAACACACAATCCAAGGAAAGCTGCAGAATTATGTCATATATTTGGCTTACATTTTATAGTTTCTCTTCGTGCTTAAATGAATACAGATTGATAAAAAGGAAAATGATGGGGGAAATCCATAAGGTTAAAATTTGACAGAAATTGGGGGAAATAACCAAGAAGGTGAAGCACAGTATTCAATCTACACATAATTATAAAAAACATAAACCAAATGGTGAGGAAATAGTCTAAGATGCCAAGATCAAGGTATGTGTGTCTATATTGTAAAGAAAATTCAAGTCATGAATAGAATTTTTCCTGCTCAATGAATAAATTATAAATTATGACTCATGCATATTTGGGGAATAGATACTAAAATATATAAAGTATGGCTTTTGAGATTTGCCTGAAGTGCTACAAATATTGATGTCATTGCCAAACTGAGGCTCCTGGATTGTTAGCATTAACACCACACGGAGAAAGACAGATTATAAGTAGCAGAAATTCTTTGTTACAATATATTGTATTGTCAAGAAAATTTCAGCTGCTTATATGAGAATGACATAAAATCCTTTGGTAATTGATTTTTTTAAAGTTGAATTTCAGTGACTAGTTTTCATAACTGTATTAAAAATAACTGTGTCTATTGCTCATCATTTTTTAAATCAGATGTATTTGTTGATGAATTGTTAAAATGAACATAGCTAACAATGTGTAGGAGAATTTAAATAATAGCAAATATTAGCTGTGATTAAAGGAATTATTTTATGTAGACACCTGGTAGACATACCTAACTCATAGGAGAAGTTTATCCACCAACAATATAAGCTAAAATCTTAATGTTATGATTTTATAAACTCAATGTTTATAAAAAAGTAAACATTCAGTGGCCTTCTAGTGGAGAGTATAGCCTCTAGAAACAGAGATGATTATGGCCAATCATATATTTCATTGTTCCTTACTACACTGGGAAATAATGTCTCCTGTTGCTCACTTCTAAAGCATACAACTTTGAACTACTCCAGGGAAAGCTTTGGCTTGCATTTTATAATTTCTCTCCATGCTCCATGTGAGGAGTTTCTGGTACCTGGGATTTCAATGCTAATCGGAACACATATAGTTTATGCCCTTGAGCAGCCCTCCCTGTGTGATTGGTAATGAGCACCAAATAATTATAAATCACAACTACAGGCAAAGGAAATGTGCTAAAGGAGAGGGCAAGGGTTCAGTGAGAAGCTAAAATAAAAAAACATAATATCTTACAAGAGTCCTTCCAAGGAAGAAAGTCTGGATTTCAGAGGACAAAATAATTATCCAGGATAAGAGGGGAGGAACCAGAGTAGCCTGTAAAGATCATCAAGTGATGTGAGTTCAGCAAGAAGTAAAAGAAGCTTCTGGATCTTCTAAGATCACACAATCCTGTTAAGTCCCTCCTCTGTTCTCTCTTCTGGCCAATGCTGCTCAGAGTGTCATCACAGGAAAAATCTGGATCTGGGTCCTGGAATGTGAATAAACAATAAACAGTAAACATAAAACTTTTAGTATCAAAGGACCCTGTTGAGTTTATACCCATTGAATTTAACAAAAATTAAATGAATTTAATGAATGGCTTTTGTGAGGCCATCAATCGGACAGAATGACAGCCTCAGAATGGTAAAAGATCTTCACAAACTCTACATCTGGCAGAGGGCTGATATCTGATATATATAAGGAACCCGAGAAACTGTACATCAAAACCAAATAACCAAATTTTAAAATGTGATACAGATCTAAAGATAGAGGTATCAACAGAGACATATGTAATGGTGGTGAAGCACTTACAGGAATGTTCAATTTCCTTAGTCATTAGGGAAATGCAAATCAAAATGTCTCTGGGATTCTATCACATACCTATCAAAATGGCCAAAAACAAATACTCAAGCAAGATCACATGCTGGTGAAGATGTTGATCTAGGGGACACTAATCCATTGTTGGTTGGAGTACAGACTTTTACAACCATTTTGGGAATCAATTTGGTGCTTTCTCAGAAAACTGAAAATACCTCTACCTCAAGACCTAGCTATGTCACTCCTGGGCATATACCCAAAAGATATTTGACCATACCACAAGGACATTTCCTCAACTATGTTCATAACAGCTCTACTTGTAATAGCCAGAAACTGAAAGCAAGCCAGCTATATCTCAACTGAAGAATAAATAAATAAACAGTGGTGCATTTACACAATGGAATATTACTCAGCTAATAAAAACAATGACATCTTGAAATTTGTATGCAAGTGAAAGGAACTAGAAAACATCATCCTGAGTGAGGCAGCCCAGACCCAGAAAGATATACATGGCATGTATTCACTTATAAGTGGATATTAGCCATATAGGACACCATAACAATGCCACAAGTCAAAGACCCAAAGAAAATAAATAACAGGGAGGGCCGAAGGAGGACTCTCTTGAATATCACTCAGAATGTGAAGTAAAATATGCATCAGGATGGTTGAAGGGAAGGAAATAGGTAGGGGAGTGGATAAGGTGAATAGGAGCAATCAAGTGGAGGGAAAACTGAGGGAGAGACTAAAGTTAGACATAACTGTAATAGGTGGGGTTGGAGGCCATCTCTGGAATGAGCCAGATACCTAGGACAATGGAAACTCCCAGGAATCTAGAAAAGTGACCCTATCTAAGATTCCTAGCATTGGGGGATATGCTACCTAAAAATGACCATCTCCTATAACCAGAATGACTTCCAATGGAGGGACTGGGACTCCAACTCAGCCACAAAACATTAGACCCACAGTTTCAACTGTCAATAAATATAAACAGGGATAAAGATAGAGCAGAAATTAAAGGAATGAACAACTAATAACAGGCCCTGCTTGAGACCCATGCCATGAGGAGAGCCCACCCCTGACACTATTAATGATATTCTGCCATATTTCCAGACAGGTGCCCAGCATAACTGTTATCTAAGAGGTTACACCCAACAACTTCTGGAAACAGATTCAGAGACCCACAACCAAATTTTTTAGGTGGAGCTTGGGAAATTACATAGATGAGGAGGAGAAAGAATTGAAGGATCCAGAGAGGTCAAGGACACCACAAGAAAGCATACAAAAATCAAATAACCTGGGCATACAGGGATGCACTAAGACTGAAGCACCAAACAGAGAGCATATATGGTGTGGGCCCAAGCCCTCAGGACACATGTAACAGTGGTACAGCTGAGTCTTCATATGAGAATCCTAAAAGCAGAATCTTTAACTGACTCTGTTGCTTACTTTTGGTTCCCTTTCTCCTAACTGGGCCGCCTAGCCTAACTACAATACAAAAAGATGCACCTAGTCCTACTTACCAATATGGGTTGGTATCCATGGGAGGACTCCTTTTTTTCTCCTGGAAAAGGGAATGCAAGGACAGAAAGATGACTAGTGGGGAGTTTGGATAAGAGGGAGGAGCTGAGAAGAATAAAAAAAATAACAGTCATGTAAAAATGAAAAAAGAAAACAAACAGGCTTCTCTGGTAAATAATTTAGTAGATATATGACATAATAAATAATAAGATTGAACAAAAACTAACACATCAGATTTTGGAGAAACAAATAGACAGAAAGAAGGAAAAGAGTCCAAGAGAAGGCACAAGAAACACACTCACTCATTCGCACATTCAAGATTCCCATAAAAACACTAAACTGGAAGCCATGATATATATGTAAAAGACTTGTAGGGTGAAATGTTATGTAGATATCAGTTAGATTCATATGTTTCATGATGTCTATTAGTCTCATTGTTTATCTATTTAGTTTCTGTTTTGATGATCTATCTATTGGAGAGAGTAGGGTGTTGAAGTGTCCCACTATTAATGTTTGGGGTCTAATGTGTGATTTAAGCTTTAGTAAAGTTTCTTTTATGAATGTGGATGCCCCTGTATTTGGGGCATATATGTTCAGAATTGATACATCATCTTGTTGTATTTTTCCTTTGATTAGTATGATAGGAAAGATGTTATCTTCAAGGTCCCCAAATACAAATAGCCAAAACAATATGAATGTAACATTTATATAATTCCTGATTATTCCGTGGCTTTTCTTGCTGTAGGCAGTTCATTGTATATATGTGTAATAATATAAATGTATATGTAAAAAATAAATATAATAAAAAATAATGTCAAAAACAAACAGACATAGGATAAAAAGAGTGAAGAAAAATTAAAACAATACAATAAAAATAATAAAATAATATTAAAAAAGAAAATGCAAACAAAAGTCCCTAACATGACTTTGTGAGACAAGGACTCTCCAAAGATTCCCTTGTATTACTTTTCTGTTGGTCATCTACTGCTGGCATGAGGCCTGTCCCTTAATAGTAGTATATGTTCCCAGTGACAGTCACTTATAGGAAACTAAATTTTCACTTGCAGATGGCCACCAACTGGATACTGCCTTGGAGTTAGCAGTGGGTCCTGTGTCAATCTCTGCTTTCAGCTCTAGAATCCCATCTGGTGCAGACCCAAACAGACCCTGTGCAAGTTGAGTTAGTCTCTGTGAATTCATATGTGCATAGATCACATTCACTTAGAGGGTTGGTTTTCTTAGTGTCTGGCACTCATCTCCTCTGGTTCTTACACTCTCTCCACCTCCTTTTAAGCCCACAGTCTACTACAATATCACAGTGTGTTTCAAGCATGCGTATCTTTTGTGATTATTCCCTCTATTACCCTGTCCCTTACAATTCTTCTTATCTGCTTCCACATCTCTTATAATAGGCTCCATTTTACTTTCAACACCCTTTCTAAGAGAGAGAAAAGGTTTACATGTGTTTTTACAAGTCTGAATTATTTCACTCAATGTGGCAACATGGAGTTCTATCAGTGCTTTTTTGAATATGATAATACGTCATTTTTCCTCATGGCTGAATCAAATAAGCACACATTCACCTCCCTTCTATACATTCATCCACAGGCTCATTCAATAACTTTGCTTATGGGAAAGGAGACAGACATGGATATGTAAGTACTTTATTTTATAATAAGTACAGTATTTTATATTGATTTGAACTTCTTTGGTGTGTGCATATGCACTTGCACGGGCTATAGATGGATCGTATGGCAGTAACATTTAATTTGTTGCAGTTTGTTCTCATTCTCTTTATAATCATTTGCATAGTGGGTGCACTATCATGCATCTATTACCAGAAATGTATAGAGTTCAATTTCCCCAGATCCTTTTGTGAAGCTAGCCATCCTGTGTAGGGTGAAATACAAATTCAGTTTCTTTAGAATTGGATTACTCTGATGCTAAAAGAATCAAGCATTTGTTTTACCTATTTACAAGGCCTTTGTACTTCACTTCAGAAACTAGTGCTCAGTTCGTTTGCCCAGGTATTGATTTAATTCTTTGGTTGTTAGATATTTAGTTTTTGAGGCCTTTTTTATGAAGCAACATTGCTGTTTATGAAGGGTATGTTTTAGTGTAGATTTAAGTTAAAATATAAAGAGCAGGAGGGAAAGAGAGGACAAGTAGAGACAAAGTGATAAACTGAGAATGACTTAAGAATAATTATTACACATTGAAGAATTTCAGGTTTCTAACTTCAGTCACACATGGCTTAAATATTAGTATTTACAAATGATAAAACGTGTGTACGGCATTTTAGTCTGTTTTTATGTCACCAACTTTACAGATTTTAAAAGGATGTCAAGATAATTTGGTATACTTTTTATCTGACGGATTTCTTAAATAAATGAAACCATGAAACAGTTTAGCCAGTGTATTAAGGTTTATAGGTTGAAAAGGTAAAAAATGGGGCTTAAATGAAATCAAAAGTTACAATATATAAGTGTTTAAGAAACATTTTGCAACAACTTATAGATGTTAAGAAACATCCACAGCTTATAGATTTTTTTTTAAATACAGGTTTACAGATGACAAAAGGTAAAGTTAAACATTTTTGACTGTGTTTTGTTTTGTTTTGTTTTGTTTTGGCTTAAGCATGATCACTACTACTTTAATACTTTTGCCTGAAATGCTTATCTCTCCATGAATAGGTAATATTTTCTAAATGTGGGTAACCTCTGCCAGAAATTTGCTGATTCTGGCTTAGTTTTTGAGATTTGGCTGGTGAGGGACTGCAGTCACATTCTGCCATGAGGGCTGCTTTCCTTTCCTGTGCCCCTTTAATTTACCTTGTGCTTTCAACTTGCCACACTTCCCTATGATACTTTGATCCCTTAATCTTAAAGGGTGACAATGGCCAAAGTTTGATGTTCTCAAGGCTGTCCATGTTGAGCAAGGCTATAAAGCCTGCTGACCCAGGAATAGAAAGGCTTACCAGCCTGACCACACTGGGTCAAGAGAAAGTCTCAGCTTTAAGACTAGAGGGTAAGTATAAAGTTTTGTTTTCTTTCCTTTCCTTTTCTTTTCTTTTTTGTTTTTGTTTGTTCATTGATTTATTTTTTTTTGAGACAGAGTTTCTCTCTATAGCCCTGGCTGTCCTGGACCTCTCTTTGTAGACCAGGCTGGCCTCAAACTCCCAGAGATCCACTTGCCTCTGCCTCCCAAGTGCTGGGAGATATTAAGTTTTCTTAATTATTTTTTGTTTGCTTGTTTGCTCAGAGAATCTTCATTTGACAGGACCTTACTAATCTTCTTTAGGTGAAGATAGAGATCCACCCATGCCCTGTCCTCTCCTTACACTCTTGAGGTTTCTTTTAATATACAGAAGCTTTTGAAACAAAACCATCCTCTCAAACCCATCTGTCAGTTCTTGTGGTGCTCAGAATTGAACTCATGACCTTGTACACATAACTTAGTCCTCTCCTATTGAGCTACATCTCCATGTCTCATATGCCAATTTTTGATCTACTGAAGTCCTACCCAGGAAGCAATTTTCTACGCTGAAACCAGGAAGTGTTTTTGTAGTTTTCCTCTGCTAGATTCAGAAATCCATGTCTTGTGTAAGATCTTTGAGCCATACTTGAAAAGATGGAAGGAAACATAATCTTACTGGGAAATGATTAAATAAAATTAAATTGAGGTTCCAGATTAATAAGAAGAGAAAATTGATAAAGTGAGAAAATTATAATGTAAGATAATGAAAGAATTGCAATGTAACAAGGATTTCATTAAGAGAGAGAAAAAGTCGTTATTTTGAAATATAAAAATATGATGATTTTTCATAAATAAAAACTACCTGAATACTCATAAATTTATAAAATGTATAGCACATTGTTACATGTAGGGAAAATGCCAAGAAAGTCAAATGAGCTTCTTTGTATGTTTGACTTCATCCAAGCTCATCCTTTCTATTTTGGCTTAGAGTCTTTATGGTCTAAAGACTTGAGCAAAATCTTAAAGACACCTCATCTATATAAATCATTATGTAGATTGGATGAATTTGTGGAAACCCAGATGGCCAGCCTCAATGACAACATTGATGACAGAATGAAGGAAATGGAAATATCACTGAGTGATAATGTCAGAAATAAACTCTTTTTTCTTTTTCTTACTTTTTTGTTTGTTTGTTTGTTGTTTGGACGGGGTTTCTTTGTGTAGCCTTGGCTGTCCTGGACTCTCTTTGTAGAGCAGGCTGGCCTTGAACTCATAGTGATCGTCCTGTCTCAGAAGGAAACTCTTAACACAAATTTTTAGCAACAACGTCTTGTAGTTTTGGCTAATGAGTATTGACAAATGGGGAGTTGGAACCATATACAGAACACTGAGGGGTTCTAAAAATGGGGACTTTGTGATGGGTAGAGTGAAAAAATAACCATATGGTATTTGTTTCGTTAATGCCAGTGCAAGCAGATCTTCTGACATATGAACACACACACACACACACACACACACACACACACACACACACACACACAGGAGATGTGTCTAAGCATTTCCTGTGATTGTCTGTGAAAAGAAAGTGGTCTTACCTTGGTCAGAGCCTCTGGTGAAGGCAACCTCTGGATGCTACCCCACTGAGGCTTTGTTTCTACAGACTGATAAGCTCTGTGATAGACTCATAGGAGCCACAATGGCCCAGGATTGAAGATAGGGGCCTGTGACTCCTGATGGGTTATTGTATTGCAAAATGAATATCAATGGGAGGAGGGAACTGGAGAGAGAGATGGGAGCAGTTTCCTACTGGCATGAGAAGTTGGCAGCTTCACAAGCAAATGATGAGCTCTATGGAGGATAATAAGGCTTCTTCTGCAGAGGATCTGCAAGATTCCCAGAGAATTACTCCAAGAGATTTGTCCTGGTGGAACTGATATCCAAAAGGTTTCATTCTTGTTCTCCTTAATCTCCTTTCCCTCCTGTTTGCAGCGCCCTAGTCTAGGCTAAGCGAGGGTCTGCGGATTGAAAAGACGACACACCTGTGGGTTATTTGTGCTAAGAGAACGCCCTTTATTGGAAGTAACAGAGCTGCTTATATAGGGGAGGAACCAGCAATTGAACAGCACTGTGGAAAGTCGTCAAGAGGAGGCAAACCAAGAGTCAAATCCTGAGATTCAAAACAAGGAAAATGAAGGCAACCAGTAGAGCACAATGTTTCAACTGCAGACAAAAACAAGTAAAGGTTAGTACCAGCACAGCTGCAATTTCCCACACCTGTTTAGGGTAGTCGGGGTGTAAGGATGTGCACTCATTTAGTAAATTCGTAACAAAGTTTAATTGTTAAGGAATCTGAGCCAACAGTTGACTATTAGCTGTGGGAGCAGAAACTTCATTGTTTTTATTTGCCAATGTTTCCTGTGTTTTATGGAACGAACAAGAGTACTTTTTACATCATTAATTATTTAATTTATTTATTCATTCACTTTTCATCCCAGTAGCAATCTTTCTCTCCTTTCCTCCCCAGTGCCTCCCTCCTACCCTCTTCCCTCATTACCTGTCCCCTTCTCCTCAGAAGAGGACCCGCCACAAACCCACCCCAATACATCTTTCACTGAGGCCAGACAAGACAGCCCAGCTAGGGGAAAGCGATACAATATCAAGCAATAGAGTCTATGTTGGAGACAGCTTCTATTCTAATTGCTAGAGGACCGTCATGAAGAACAGTCTGCTCATCAGTTACATAAGTGTGGAGAACCTAGGTCCAATTCATGCATCCTCGTTAGTTGGTGGGTCAGTCTCTGTAGGCATAGGTTAGTTGATTCTGTAGGTCTTCTTGTGGAGTTCTTGTCCCCTCCAGGTGCCCCTATCCTTCCACAACTCTTCTACACAATTTGCAAAGCTCCACCAGGCTCTTGGGTCTGTGCATGTATTTCAATCCTCTGCTGTTTGGGGCCTCTCAGAGGACAGTAATGCTAGGCTCCTGTCTGCAATCATAGCATAGTATCATTAATCATGTCAAGGGCTGGCTCTCTACCATGGAGTGGATCTCAATATGGCCCAGGCATTGGTTGGCCATTTCCTCAATCTCTGTTCCATCTTTACCTGTACACATCCTGTAGGCAGGGTAAATTTTGGACCCAAGATTTTCTGGTTGGGTTGGTGTCCCCATGCCTTCACTGAAAGTCCTCCCTGGCTGTAGGAGCTATCCACTTCAGTCTCCATATTACCAGCTGTGGCGCCCGCGCCACTGCGGTACCAAGTCGAGGGCGAGGGACTGCAGATTAAACACACACACACACACACACACACACACACACACACACACACACACACAATAACACAGAGGCAGCAGTTTATTATTCCCGTTCAGTTCCCCCCAGAGTTCCAAAGAGCCTTCTTATAGGCAGCAAAACAGGAATCCTCCTCCCAGGTGAAATCCCTCAAGAGGTGATTGCACACAGGAGAAAAAGTCTTGAGGATGGGAGGGGTGCGTTCTCAGAGCAGTAAACATGACTAGCTAACCAAGATAAACACAGACATGGAAGCTGCTAGAAACAGGACATGAAACAGCAAGACAGGCAGGCAGCCCAGTCGGGCCTGGTTCCTACACCCAGCTATGAGTCTCAGCTAGAGTCACCCTCATATCCTCCCATGAGCCTCCCGTGTCACAGGTTTTCCTTCTCTCAATCAACCCTCTCACCTCCCACCACCACTCTTCTCTTACATGATCACTATCCTTGTTACCTTTCCCATCCCCTCTCCCACCCTGTTTTCTCTCCATTCACTTCTGATGTGCATTTTCCCCCTTTGTTAGTGAGATTCAATCATCCTTTCTTGTGCCTTCCTTATTGCATAGCTTACATAATAGAATACTGCTCAGCTACTAAAAACAAGGAAATTGTGAAATCTGTAGACAAGTAGTAGAGCTAGAAAATACAGTCCCAGATGAGGTAACCCAAACCCAGAAAGACACACATATAAGACACTCTCATAGTCATACTGCAGTCCACAGACCCAAACAAGCTAAGTTACATAGTACTTTAATCTTAAACTCTATCAAGGTCTTTTACAGAGCTTTATGCACCGATATAAACTATGCTAATTCCATTCTTAAATACAAAGATTAAAAGATAAAAACTATCCTAGAACTGAAGTTCTACCAAGACCCAAATACCACTGTATTAATGAACACAGCTAGGATATTGCACCTGCCTAGTGCATTTATGATTTTATTGCTGATATATATTCTCTATGCTAATCTCCAGGAAGCATTATTGCAGCTGTATTTTATAAATAATGTCCTTACATGTGGTAATACAAAGCTTAAATGCAAAGAGTCAGAAATATGTTAGTTGCTTTTTTTTAAACTTTTCTTCTTAAGTGCTACTTCTTGAGCTTTGTAAACACTTCAATTACATTTTATTTTTCCTTTTACTACATATAAATACAAAAAAAAAGTAGGAGAAAGCTAATTAAATATCTTTGGTTATATTCACTGTGTTCGTGTAGTTCTAGTTTGCTTGCTGCATAAACACCTTTTTCAGGTTAATAACCCACGCACACCACCAGACCATGAGTAAGCCTCAGTTGTCATAGAAAGATGTATATTTAAGTGGATATGTAGCTTCCTAGAGCATCAGGTAAATCATGCTGCAGTGGTTCACAGCACTACACTTGCCTCAATACTGTTTTCAGGTATTAGCTTTGTCATTCAGAAATGATGCATGAATTTGGAGAAATCCCTTTTTCCTATATGTCCCAGTTTCCATCTCTATAAAATGATGATAGAAAAAGAATTTACAGATGAGTTTTTCTAGGCACTGAGGAACTAAATGATGCTTCTCACATGTAGCAAAAGATAGTAAAAGCTGCATGGCTAAAGACTTTTGTTTTCTTAACAGACTTTAATTGTCAAAATGTTATACAAAATAACTATTGTTCATAAGAAATACTGATAATTGAATATGTAAGTTTAAATAGATATTAAATTTTAAGGCTGGGAGAAAAATTATGTATAGCTTATAGAAATCCACCATTCTATACATACTATGCAATATAGAGGAAAAATTGGACAGGATTGTTAAACTCAAGCTTGAGTAAATCACAGTTTTATGAATTTTGAGGTTTTTTTTTTTTTTGTAGTTTCTAACACATGCTCATTCCTATGTCAACATTTATTGTTAAATTATATTTCCTTTATGCCAAACAATATTTCAAATTCCAATGATACAGTAGCACAAGTGACATGAGCTATAGGCCCTACATAGGTCCACAGCATACTGGCAGGTGTGTTCATGTGTACCATGTGCTCTTACGAAAATATAACAATGGCTTTACAATGTGATAGTGACACTCAGATGTTGACTATGTGAAACTTTAATACAGATATGGTAGAAGGACTTTTCACACAAAAAGTATGTTGAATGTAAACTGAAGTAGAGGGTTCGTGTATCTAAAGCATAAAGGAAATGGTGAATGTTTCCAGAAAAAAAAAATGTATCTCTGTTCATTAGGGACATCAGTTTGTAACTTATTTATTCTTCATCTTTTTTTGATTTTGAAATAAAGGTAATAGCAAATCATAAAAATAGTATGGATGTCTTCACAAAGTTTTCTTTGAAATTATAGTAGAATTCTGCAGTGAATCCATATGGTCCTGAGCTTTCTGGGGCATAGAGTACTCTGTTGCTTCAATCTTATTGTTGGTTGTAGATATGTTTAAATTATTTAATTCATCTTGGCTTAAGGTTGCTATGATATGGATATGATATCCAGGATTTGTCTATTTCTTTGGAATTTTTCAATGTTATTGAATACAGGTTTCTAAGGTATATCATAATTATTATCATTAAAAATAGAGATGAGCACCAGATCTGTTATGGAGAGGTTTATTGTAGAAGCATGGTGAGAGAAAGAAGAGAGAAGGGTTCCCTAGGGGGACAGAGAGAAAGACAGACAGACAGACAGACAAAGTGAGAGAGAAGGGGGAGAGAGACAGAGACAGACAGACAGACAGACACAAACACACACACACAGAGAGAGAGAGAGAGAGAGAGAGAGAGAGAGAGAGAGAGAGGGAGAGAGAGAGAGAGAGAAAGAGAGAGAGAGAGGGAAGGAGGGAGGGAGATAGGAAGAAATAGGAGGAGAGAAGAAATAGAGGGTTGAGGTGGATCTGTACTTTTATATAGCTCTGGGCAGAGCCACACCCCTGTGGCAGGTAGGTAATGACATCACAGGTAGGCAAACTGAAGCAGAATTCTAACATTGCTCCCATTTCTTATAATTAAAAAAAAGTGAGAAACACTGGATTGTTTTTATATAAGGTAACTTAAAGTATATAAATGTAGGTAAGGGGGAAAAAGAGAACAAAAAGCACTATTAACAAAATGTCCAATTATATAGTGAAGGGGAAGGAAAAGCTCTTTCCTGTAAGTTCAGGGTAGAGGGGAGGATATACCAGCCATGTCCTGCTGCAGATAGGGACTGATGCATGCTGGGAGAACCAGGAGCTATTGGTTCCTAGTCAATAGTACACCATTTCAGTCTTTTGTAAATGGATAAGGGGTGAAGTAATCATCTTAACTACTTCCTATTGACAGTAGGCCAGTGACAGAGTCTTAAAAGGCTGAAATGTTGGTCAAGTTACAGAAGAATATGATATTTCATTTGTTGTCCAGGGTCTCATAAGAACTGTGACTAGCAGCGGTAATGCAGGTCAAACTGATATGATCTGTAAGCTTGGACTGGAGCAACTGTGGGTAGTTGTTTTACTGATGTCCTGGACGTAGGAAATCTGGCAGAATACTGGAACATATATGTGGGCAGAAGTCAAAGTTAGTAGGTTAGGGAGAAAATTTCCTTCAGGTGTAAATTTGAAACTCTTTGTGGAACAAAGAGAAAAAGGCTTGAAAATAAGGAAAGACACACTGCTGACAATGCTTGAAATTTTGGGGAAAGCAAAGAAAAAGTTTGAGAATGGGGGACTTCCTTCCATTTTACCCAATGGTTGGCAATAATTAAAAATCTTTAGTTTTTGATCCATCCCAGTTTGGTTACAGAGGCATGTAAGCTTAGAAGCTCTGAATGTGGATATAGGGATTTCAAACTTTCTAGATGACATCCTAAAGGTGTGCTAGGAGAAACAGGTGACTAAGTATTCCCTATGGAGAGGTGAAACCTGTAATACATTAGAGTGTCCTGAGCAAGGGACAGTGAGTCAAAACAAAACAAAACAAAACAAAAACAAAACCAAAAAAAACCAAACAAACAAACAAAAAAACCAGACGCATAGATTATTCCAGTACTGGACAGTGACCAAAAGAGAGCCATTCAGTGTCTGAGCTGGCCTGGGCACATAGACACCTACAAGTGCACTAGGAGTTTTCAGAGGCCAAACAGCATTGGGTGTGGGGTATGGGGAGTACTTTGTCAGTTCTCATCCAGTGGGGAACTGTCATAGTTGTAGGTCAGCGAGAAGGACCAGCCTCAAGCATGAAGACTGGGGTTGAGTCACCTCCACTCCCTGAGAATCAGAGATGGCAGCTATCTCTTCGAACAGGAGAAGAATTTATGCAACTAGGGAGAATCCAACTGGTATTGGGTGCAGAAAGGTGACAATCAGGTAGTTAGGGGAGTTGAAAACCAGGGTAATAGGGAGGAATCTCACCCTCAGTGATAGGGGAAAGATAGGAAACATAGGCTGTTGATTGACAATACTTACCTGGATTCCATTTGACCTGAGAGACTGATTTTCTGTAGGTTACAATAATCCTTTTAAATTCATAAAGAGAGATACATTTTACGCACGTTAACATCACCATTCTTTGAATTTTTCAGTGAAATACACATTAATTAGATATATGTACATTGTAGGAGAAGACAGTAGACATAAAGCATAGTAGAGGCTTTAAAAAAACTATGTTAAAAGCACAAATAGTCTTTGAGGTGAGCTTAGGAAAGGCAGAAACCTTTCTGATATCTGTGCAACAGGGATGTGGGGAGGACAGAAATCTGCTGGAGAGAGGAAGGGAAAGGTCTTGATCTTGATTTTTAGCATCAGTACACATCATGAAAGAGGGGCTTCTCCCCTTATTCAAAAGACAAATGAAAGGAAATTTAAAATCTTGAGCTTAGAGAAATATGATAGTGGGTTGTATAGTGGAATACTTTACCATAGTTGGATTAATAAATTAGAACTCTATTGATCAGTGTCAACATTCTGAACAGTTAAAACAATAGTACCATAGCAACAAGATGAATAAAACATCTGTTTAGACATTTTACCCTTCACGACTTGCATTTACCAATTTAAAACACATTCTTCAACCTTCTAACATTCATAATTTGCATTTACCAACTTGAAACACTTTCTTAGACCTCCTAGCATTCCTAATTTTCCTTAAGGCACCTTCTTAGACCCTCCAATATTCATAAAACATTTTCTTAGGCCTTCTAACATTTATAACTTGCATGTACAACCTTAAAACACCTTCTTAGATCCCCCAACACTCATAAAACATCTTTTTCTTAGACACTTAAGTACTTCCTTAGAGGCTCTCTTTTTTAATTTAAACTTCTCCATAGGTGAAATTGCTGTAACAGTCACTGTCCTTTAGTTAAAAGAATGGTAAAAGGAAATTTGGTAACGAGGTGGACTATATCTAGTCCTGACAGATAGTTTGGTCTCCTGAGTATGGAGAGGGCTGTGAAAGTATCTGAAGCCTCTTATGATAAAAGTTGGCAATGTAACTATGTAGCCTGAGCATGAGGTTAGAATAGACCTGTAGCATTACCCTGAGTATGATGAGGCTGCTGAATCTAAGAGCCAATATATTTCACCAGGCCAAGGAGCTTAAAGGCTGGAAGTGCCTACAGCTCTTATGCTTGTTGAGCCTACAGTGGCTAGGCACAGAAGACAAGCATTTTGGCATACATAGGCCAATTTGCCAACAGGCAAAGCTGTGGCATCAGTGTCCCTTTCTGGCTGCAGCAGCTGTGGCTGCATCTGAAACAGGTCTCTGATAGAGATGGCTCAGGCTGAACCCTGGCTGGAGGAGGCATGGCAGACTTCTATTTTCTCAGAGCAATGGCTAAGGCCTGAAGCATAGTTTTTGTTATAGCTGACACTGTTGGGAAGGCTCCTCTTGGGTTTTAAAGATGTTAAAACTACTTTTCTTTTTCTTTTTTTTGGGGGGGGGGTTTGTTTTGGTTTTTTGTTTTTCTGGGTTTTTTTTGTTTGTTTGTTTGTTTGTTTGTTTGTTTGTTTGTTTTTTGAGACAGAGTTTCTCTGTGTAGCCTTGGCTGTCTGGACATAATTTGTAGACTAGGATGGCCTCAAACTTAAACAATCTGCCTGCCTCTGTCTCCAGGTTCTATATAGAATTTTAGGAAACATCCTCAGTCTTTTAGTTAAGATGGCGTTGAGACCACAGTCTATCTTTAGAATATTTAGATAGACAAATTTTATTTATAGTTTATCTTAGTATTAAAGACTAAGACCAAAGGTCTTATCTCTGTTAAGTTGGTGCATTAAAAACATAAGCACAGTCCAAAAAAGAGAGCAGAACAGTTTTTGTATGATCAATAACATTACATTTAGAAAATAAAGCTAAATATATTTATAAGGCAGTGATTTAAGTTTTAACATCATCAATAAATGAATGTTAATACAGCAGAACACTGTAGAAATTTTAAATACTATATAAAGCTCATTAGCTAGGAAGCCTGTAGTTGAATGCAGAGTAGCTAGTAACAGGAGGAACAGCATTTATTTATTTGTCTAGGAATTAGTAAAGACATAAATTAGAAAAAAAAAAACATTTTGCATCAGGATAAAAACAATCTTAAAAAAGAAAACCTTTGAACCAGGGTACAATAAAATGAGACTTGTAGGTTTCTTTATCTAAATGAAGATAAACAGAGGTTAATTTTGATTAAGAAGTTTTATAAATGTTTATATCATATGATCTAAACATTACATTCAATAAATAAATTATAACTCATTAGATAAGAGTTGAGAGCAGGTCAAAGTCAGTCCCTGCTCTCCACATAACTCTGGGGAATGTCCTGTCCATTGGGTAGATCATAGTAGGGGGTTGATATTTACTACTTGTATTGTCCTTGGTTAGTGCAATAGTTTCAGCAGATCCCCCTCGGCCCCGATCCACCCATCACGATGTTCTTCTTGTAGGTTTCTAGGACCCTCTGGGTCCTTCTATTTCCCCAATTCCTATATTTCTCTTACCTAGAGTCTCAGTAGGATGTCCTAACATCTATCCCAATCTCCTGGGAAGTGAAGACTTTCGTGGAACATGCCTTTTGGGCTACTGCCCAATTATAAGTGAGTATATACCATGTGAGTCTTTCTACTTCTGGGTTAACTCACTCATTATCATCATTTCTATCCCCATCCATTTGTCTACAAACAGT